>NC_056727.1:683032099-683037099 GCF_019279795.1 Protopterus annectens | reverse complement strand
ACATGTAAATCAGAGATACTGACTCATAAGATGACATCTGTAGAATAGCTGAAAGTGAGGATAATGCAGGTTGTACGGCATCCAATTTGCGCAGAAAGGTTGGAAACATTAACTTTATTAGCTATTTGTGCATGTTAGCAGGCGCACAATGAGCAGAGTAGTTATCGCAACGCAATTCTGTCAATCTGTAGTGCATGCTTTTTACAGAATGAGGGGGCATCACTTGTCGTCTACCGAAACGAATTTTATTCCTGACCAACATGCAGTGTAATAATGTAAAGAAACAATAATAACATCTTGTATATTACATATGTAAATATGCATGGAATAAGAACACTAATAAAGCACATGCTCAGAATAATGCAGAGTGTCATGAATATTTTGGCCCTCTTCATGAACTGTCCTCCCTTTTTAGCCAACCCCCCCCCCCCCCAAAAACAGCAAATATTATTTCTCCTAATTTAAGTCCTTGAGAGAGAGAAAGCAGGCTCTGGGAAGGAAGAAGTGATCTTAATGAAAACTATTTTCCATCTATTTTGTTAAGTAAAGATTAAACTGCCTGCTGCTGTTATTTGATTAGATGCGGTTTATTGACCTTTACAAACCCATGTAAATGTTCAGTATTATGAGAAGTAACTGGAAACTATGCTTTTATTATAGCAAATACAACAATGTACACTCAGACCTGCTTACTTTTACATACAACTAGCAAAAATGAGAAAATCAAGACCACTGGTTTAGACCCAAAAGTAGTTTACTTTCTAGTACCATGGTACAAAACCTTCCAGGAGTTACAAAATTCAGCTAAAATGTGCTACCTTTTATACAAACAACACAGACTCAATCCATCAATAATACAATCAAACAATTACATAACATATTTCCAATTAACTTCTCCACTCAGTCCCATAGGGACCAAAGTACCATATTTAAGAATAAAGACCTAAAATACAACCTTGAAGCATAGAAAAATCACTGCCATGTACATATCTGAAATGACATGCCAAAATGTTGTCTTCCTTTTGATTTTTTATGTCCCTGATATTTCCATTAATCTCACTTTAAAGCTTCTTTTTGTTTCACCAATATTATAAAAGATACCACACAGGCATCTTAAGGCATAAATAATCCCCTTGCTGTTACATGAAAAATGTCCCCTTGGTACATATTTGATTTTATTCATATATTCAAAAGAACATATTATGTATTTGCAAAAAAAAAAAAAACTATTGCATTTTATAAGTGCCCATAGATGTTGGACAAACACTTAAGTTACTTTTTGGTAAGACAAAATTTCCAAGAATGTCCTTTAAACTTCTTCCCTGTTTGTATGACATCATAAGCTGCTTACTCAAAATGTTACTCAAATACCCATCTTTGTGGAGAATCCAATAATATCTTACACTACTAACGTCTTCACTTTGTTATATGTGCTAACAAAATACATTTCTTCATTCTTGTTTTCACCATTCTCTCTACCCCCCCCACTGACCTACGACCTATCACTAACATTGTTTTTGATTTTAACACAAAAAGTTTTTGCTTAGCTTCTTCTATTGCTTTCCTACTATGACCTCTATTATAAAACATAATGGAAGTATTATATATTTCTTCCAACAAATTTGTCTCAACGTTACATATTCTAGATAATCTTAAAAATGTACCATATGGTAAAGATGATAGAATATGGGGGGGGGGTGACAACTAGCAGCATATAGGTACAGGCTTCCATCTAAGAATTTCCTATGTACCCCAGTACAAATATTGCCATTGTCTAAACCCTTAAGTGTCAGATCGAGATAAGTGACCTGGGTTCCATATTGTAGCCCATCAAAAGACAAATTGAATGTATTTTGTTGTAAATCAGCAACAAACTGCAAAATTTCACTCTTGGCCCTTTCACATATAAAATTTAAATCATCTATAAAACGAAAACACTATTTTACATGATTCTTAAAATTACATTTATACAAACATACTCCTTCAAAATAAGCCATGAATAAGTTTGCATACATGGGGGAAAATGGTGCCCCCATGGCTGTTCCCTGTTTTTGCCTAAAAATTTCATTATTATATTTAAAAAATTATTACTTAAAAATAAGTCAAACCAACCAAATAATTTGTTAAGAGCCTATCCCCCCAAAATACATTATAGCATGAAGTCCATCCTTATGTTCGACTGATGTATATAAACTTTTAACATCCAATGTTATCCAGTACGTGTTTTTATTCCACTTAACATGAAAAATATTATCCAAAAATCAAAACTATCCTTAATATAGGATGGAATTTTCAAGACATACAGTAAAAAAAAATATTATGTAACAAAACCCAACTCCATGTAAGAAATATTTGCAAGCTGAAATAATGGGACATTTTAGTGGATTATTCATGTCTTTGTGCAGTTTAGGCAAACAGAAAAATGTAGCTAGAACACAACCTTCACTATTACATTTTTTACGTACATCATCTGTAAAATACCCTAGCCTAACACCTTTTTGTAGCAGTTCTTGAAACTTAGTCATAGCTTGTTTATAACTTTTCATGTCACTATTTTCATACACATCTTTATTCTGTAAATGCTCCAAGAATATTTTGTGATACTGATGAAAATGCATTACAACTATTTTATTTCCCTTTTCCGATGGCTTTATAATTAAATCCCTTTTTTCTTGCAGTTCTTTTAGGGCTTTCCACTCTCTTAATGTCAAATTATAACAAATATTGTTCTTATTATATAACAACTTATCACACATTTCATTCATGACAAATTTTAACATTGAATTAAAATGTATAATTTTTTCATTAGAATAAGGGGGGATATATCTTATTTTCATAGGCGCAACATAAGTGTCAATAGAACAATAAACATTATTTTCGACATGTTCCATAGACATATTCAAATCTGAAAAACAAGAATGAAACTGCTTACTTTTACAACCTGAAGGAAAACAATTCAGGATTAAAGGAAAGTGAATCTTCTAACTGAAGTATCTCAAAATTCATAGAAACTTCTCACCAAATCCCAAGATTTGTGGACACGTATGAAACCTATCCAGATATATTAGGATTAGACACATCTCACCTAGTCAATACCCAAATAATTACAATTAAAAATTTTAATTCTAACTGTAGTTGCACCATTAAATAGCCACTACAGAAATTAGTGTAAAACATTTTTAAAAGAGGGTAAGGCTGCTGCATCCCCAAAGTGGGGAATTTGTCCACAAATCTCTGATAAGTATATACCCAAACTATGTGATTACACAAACTCAGGGAAAAAGGAAAGTGTAAAATAAATATAAAATTCACTGTTTCTCTCTTTTGACTTTGAACCGAAACCAAAGTATAGCATCTGCAGTGATCTAAATTCTGACATCTCAAAATCATGGGCACATAAATGTGCTATCTTTCCTCTGCACTGTTTAATATTGTGATAAGACTCATGATAGGTTGTAGTGTTCCTTTATATATATTTACTTAATTTGGCAGGATTCTTAGCAATGCCTGCAGCATTAGGGCTGCATATGTCTGTATGGCTCAGAAGCCCTGCTTTTACATGAAGACCTTATAAAAGAGACATGCTTGGACATTTGGTTCAGTCAAAAAATGTACCTCATCAATAATAATTCAGAGTACCTTTTGAACATTTATTTCATGACTTGCACAGACATAGGTTCATAGGTAGGTACTAGGCTATTGGCCCAAGGGCCTAAGTAAGCCTAGCCAACAAGGTTCCCTGGCTTACGCCACCCAAGAAAGTTAATTTTCTGTGCCCCTGTTGAGCAGAGCCACAGATGTGATCCCCGGGATGTGTTTCCTATTTCCCATCCACTCATCAAGATTTTTCTTGAAGAGTGCTAATGAGAAACTTTGCTTGACATAGATGTGCAGGAAAAAGTGGGAGATTGAAAAGATGGACATGAAGCAAAGAACTAAAGAAATAATAACTTGACATTTTTAGAGTTTTGAAGATCATCTTAGAAGCATATGTCACGTTTAGATCTTTCTGGAAATTAACTACATAAACACATCACAAAAAGCAAGTCAACATTTATAAAGTTCCAGAAAATAGAATGAATGCCATGATTGCATTCAGGTCTTCTGCATTATAAAACATTTATGATAAATATATATAGCAAGTTGTTACAGCAAACTCTGCAAAATTTTACCCGTCCATTGCTGCCATTTCACTGTAAGCTGCCTGCATCCTTAGGAATTAATTAAAATATACATCATTTTCACATGTCATATGCATTTTGTATGTTTTTTGCTTTTCAGTTTTCAGCCGACTGTGGCTGCAGGCCTTGTAATGATGGTGTGTACTAGTGTCAGAATATGCAGGTGCAATGTTTATCCTAAGAGTCTGTGAGTAACATCCCTACCACACATAAATGGACATTCAGCTTCTACCAGATATGCCTCACAATCTACTGTAGTAGATGTTTGTTTTGGGTACAACCTAGCAAACTACCTGAGGAACTGAAACTTCCAATATATATCCTGACATTAAAAGGTTTTAACATAAACTATGTTTTAACTATAAACTCATCATGTGCAAGAGATTAACCGTAGACAGTGCGTGAAGAAAATTCAGTGCAGACTGGGCCTTGACTAATTTTGTTCATAGAGGCCATTTCGTAAATGCTGATAATGTAAACAAAGTCCCTTGTATTTATTGCAATACATTTTACCAGTGGTGCATAACAGACTTTTGTTATGCACAGTAACCAGCACCTGAAAGATTAATGCTGCTCTTTTCTTCCAGAAATAATTCCACGTTATGATAAAGATTTTAGAAACTGTAATGTGCCCTTGATTACAGGCTTGGCCAAGACAATTTAGTCATATTTCTAGCTTCTGCCACTAAAGTATTTGTCTAAATAATGCCAGCATTATTTCACATTGATAAACATTTCCTGGTCTGCTTGCTGTCTAGATAGATGCCGTTGCACAATACGTAATACTACTCTGTGTGAACCCACATCACTTACCTTAGG
>NC_056727.1:683017099-683027099 GCF_019279795.1 Protopterus annectens | reverse complement strand
GGGAATCTTGCTTGGTGGCTGTGAATAGCTTATTGGTGAAGAGTGAGAATACTAGAGGACCAAGGATGGAGCCTTGGGGAACAGCGAGTGTTACAGGAAATCGAGATAGGTCATTATGCCAGACCACTGATTGGTGGCAGCCAGTTAGATAGCTGTGAAAACCAATCAGTAGCTGATTGGGAAAAGGATAGGTTAGTGAGAGCAGAAATTAGTAGTTTGTGTGAGACTATGTCAAAAGCCTTGGATTGATCCAGAAATATAGCAGAGGAGAACAGGTCATTATTTTTACGATGAAGGATAGTGTTGGTGAAAAACAGCAAGGTGGTAGTAGTGCTTTGGTATGGCCTGAAGCCATACTGGGTGCTGGAGAGAAGGTTATTACCCAAGAGGTAGTCTAAGACTTGAGAATGGATGCATGGTGGAGAAAGGATGGCTATGGGGTGGTAATTGGAAAGTTCAGTGGAGGAGCCACCTTCATGGAAGGGAAAGATGTGGGATATTTTCCACAGTGTGGGGATGTATGTGTGCTATAGTACCTGATTACCACCCACAGCTTTCCTAATAACATACCATATAAACATGTATTGACAGTATGACTCCAGAAATGACTGAACACAAGATAAATGGCCTGGTGCCTCCTTGGCCTCAATCATTTGACATCAGTAGGTTGATAGGTTCCTATGATGTTACTAGACTATTGTCCTGAGGCTCTTTACAAGCCTAGCTGTAAAATCCCAATATAATACTAGATGAGAGATATTGTCTAGGCCCAAGATTTTTCTAGCAATCCCCAAACCTGGTGAGTGGGACGTCTGTATATCTCACTATAGCGTCACCTATAAGCAAACATATTTGGAATAGATGTGCATTGCCTTAAGGGCTTATTTGATGAAACACTGTTGCTAGTGTTTTTATGTGATTTGGGTGCTTTAGGTGTAGTGTACGGTGCAGCATGTTTGGTCTCTGGTGCTTAGGTAGGTTTCTGGTGAGTACATCTGCATATGAAAGTTTATGTGTTGGATGCATATTCTGAATAGGAGTCATGGTGTGTGAGCTGACAACCTGTTTAGTGTTGCTGTTCTGGGTGTGACAGAGCAGTGATTCCAGATTATTAGTGTAGGAGCATCTTTCGCACATAGTACTTGAGTGGTTTAGGAGTAGTGGGTTGTCAGTATACATGAGGCAGCTGCTGCATTGCCTCAAAAAATGTCAACCAAGATAGCAGGAGAAACAGAAGAAAACTGACAGTCTATAATACAAGGTTTTAAACTGGCATCTCCACGGATAAGGAGAAAAAGATAGGATTATCTGGTAGAGGGTTATTTTAGGGGGACTAACCTATGGGATGTACAGTAGGCGGTGTATAAAAAAAAGGGGATCTATAGGTCTGATGTCGATAGGTAGGAGGTAAAAATCACTGTTGGGTGGTTCCCTGAGCAGTTGAGAGCTGTTTAAGAACTGCTCTGCTAGACAGCAGCCGCTTCTAAGAGAAAATATATCTACTGGCACTTTTATGTCTTTAACTGCCAAGAGTTACCAGCACTGCACTGAGGTATGTGATGGTGCACTATGCACAAACAAGAGCAAAGCAGCTAATAGAAAGAAACCAGTGAAAAAGCTCAGACTGAACCCTGAACCAATAACCTTCAACTAGATAGTCCTACTGTACACTCCTGCCATGAGGGTACGGGGGAGGGGGGTTCTCCAAAAGAAGATGTCCTGATTTTTGGTGATCAATCATTAAAGACAAGTGGGTTCAGCTGGTCTGAATCCAATCTATACTACAGCCAACAGAAATGGAAAAATAGAATTAAAGCAGAATACTTTTTTTCTTAAATCAAATAGGCAACAAAGTAGAAAGCAGCACAGTTTTTTCCTAAATTAAACAGCAACAGAATAACACAGCAGAACAGATCTTTTCTTAAATAAGTAAAAGAAGCAGTCGGTGTGAAATACAGTCAAGCATAATAAAAATAGTAGTAAAACTGAAACGTAGCTTTTGTAGTTCTCTTGGATGGATTGGTATGATCAGAGGAGCAGAGATTGATTGCTTAACTCTCTGGAGCCTTTCTAAGACATGCACAAATGTGGTCCTTAAGTACAGTACAAGCGCAAAGCAGCTAATGCAAAGTAACTAGTGAAAAAGCTCAAACTCAACCATGAACCAATGAAATAGCTTAAACTGAGCCCTGAACCAGTAACCTTCAATTAGATAGCCTTACTGTACTCTCCTGCCACAATGGTACAGGGGGAGGAGTTTCTCCAAAAGAAAATGTCCTGATTTTTAGTGCTCAATCCTCAAGCAGAACTGGGTTCTGGTGGTCTGAATCCAATCTATACTACAGACAACAGAATAGGAACAACAGAATTAAAGCAGAACACTTTTTTTCTTAAATTAAGTAGGCAACAGAGTAAAAAGCAGCACAGTTTTTTTTCTTAAATTAAATATAGCAACAGAATAAAACAGCAGAACAGATCTTTCATTAAATAAGTAAAAGCAACAGTTGGTGTGATATATAGTCAAGTGCAACAAATGCAGTAGTAAAACTGAAGCTTAGCCTTCGTAGTCCTCTCGGATAGTTTGGTATGATCAGAGGAGCAGAGACCGATTGCCTAACTCTCCAGAGCCTTTCTAAGACAAGTACTGACCTGCACAAATGTGGTCCATAAGTATAATGCAAGAGCAAAGCAGCTAATGCAAAGAAAACAGTGAAAAAAATCAAACTGAGAAATGAACCAATGAAATAGCTCCAAATGAGGCCTGAACCAATGATATAGCTCAGAGTCATGAACCAGTATCCTTCAATTAGGCAGTCCTACTGTACACTCCTGCCACAAGGGTAGAGGGGTGGTTTCTCCAAAAGAAGATGTCCTGAATTTTAGTGCTTAATCCTCAAACAGAACTGGATTCAGCCGGTCTGAATCCAGTCTATAGTAGAGCCAAAAGAAATGGAACAACAGAATTAAAGCAGAATACTTTTTTTTCTTAAAGTATGACAAAAATTGCTGTCATCATTGCACAACACTTTGATACCCTTTTGTTATTTTATGGCATTATTGTCTGCTAATACATGGATGCAGCAAAACACATGTACAAATGCATGCATGTGCAGGTACACATACATACATACATAAATGTGCACCCTCCCCCATACACACACACCCACACCCACACGCAAATATGTGCATGCATACACATAAGCACACAAGATCTGTGTATGTGTCGCATCAGAAAAAGTCATGGTCTACAGATACAGCATGGCACATGTAAGGAACTTGTAAATATTTTACAAAAAAATAAAAAAAATTCATGTCACCACTGACAGAAATAAGGCTATCACAGCAAATTGCAGACCTTACATAATACTTGTTAAGCTATTAAAATCACCTGCATTTAAGAAAGGGTTTAAACATGAGAAAGGAGGTGAAGACATAAGTGTTAATATTTCAACCAAGCTTCTTCATCACCTCAGAATTACCCAGTCCTAGATTTTATGAGCACTGAAATATCCAGAGGCTGTCCAGCAAGCTGTCCTCTGCAATGGATCATTGAAGAAAAAAAATAATAAATGCATCTTTCAGCATCCCTTCACTATAATTACGTATAAAAAATTTAGTGAAGATCCACTGAATTTGTGAAACTGCTTAGTACTACATTAGCTAATTTTCAAATTTACTAAATATGACAACTTATTGAATATAGAAGTAAAATCCTAAATTTGAACTCGGTGTACCTGTCCTTTGCCAGCCCAGTGGTGCAGAAATAACAAACTCTTCAGTAGTGCAGGAGGAAAGGGTTTTGTACTCTGCCTGCATTTCCTGAAGGTCAATTCTTGGCATGTGGTGTGAAAATTTAAGGAAAAAATGTCTCCTATCAATTGCAGGAGTACAAGGTGTGAGTACTCAAGGAAAACAGGTGTCCTTACACATGAAACAGGCATGTGACTGCCTTTGGAAATCATGGGCCTGGATAAAATCAGCAAGATGTAGTTCCTGGGCACTGTAGGGTGGAAAAAGGGTATGCACGCTAAATGATGGTGTGCACGCTAAATGAAGGTATGCACACTAAATGAAGGTGTGCATGCTAAATGTAGGTGTGCACACTAAATGAAGGTGTGCACGCTAAATGAAGGTGTGCACACTAAATGAAGGTGTGCATGCTAAATGAAGGTATGCACATGAAATGAAGGTGTGCACACTAAATGGCACTAAATATTATGTTTTGTGAAAGCAGAGGCATGCCAGAAAATGTCCACAGTAGAGAAGGCCACTGCTATGAAACTCCCTAACCTTAACATTAAAGGCTACTGAACACAAGCCGCTTTTTCTGAACAGGGGACACGCAGTGAGAACACCATGAGTAACAGATTAATAAACTAAATAAGGAATATTAGGTTGCCACTGGTGCCATTGCTCAGTGGTACCAGCAAGAGCATGCATATAAGTTAGTTATTAAAGTGAAATAAAAACAAAGATTTATAATCTTACATTCCTGAAATGACAGCGGCATTCTACTTTATAACCTTTTCTTCACTGAGGATCTCAGGGTGAAATAGCTTTTAGGTATAGTGTCACTGCTAAAAATGCATAGAAGGCAAATGGAATCAGCTACACCAAATAAACACATATATAAATTCCCCCTCCTCAGCTATTATCATCTGCTCATCCCAAAGACATAAATATCTAACTGCATGTGAGTGTGTGTGTGTGTGTGTGTGTGTGTGTGTGTGTGTGTGTGTGTGTGTGTGTGTGTGTGTGTGTGTGTTTGTGTGCATAAGTAGAACAAATTGAACAAAAAAATTGAAAAACATATACAAACAACACTGGTTCAAACTAAAAAAAAAAAGAAAAGAAAACACTGTTTTTTGGGGGATATGCATCCTACATACCCCTTGCTATTTATATACACCAGTTTGCTTTCTCCATTGCTGTGCAGTTTCAAAGCACTTTAGATCAAACTTGAGTTGATGAATGCTATTCAACAAAATGGCATTTGACTTAATGAAATACATCATATATATATGTGTATGTGTGTGTGTGTGTGTGTGTGTGTGTGTGTGTGTGTGTGTGTGTGTGTGTGTGTATATATATATATATATATATATATATATATATATATATATATATATATATATATATATCTAGAGAGAGAGAGATGGTTTCCATACACTTTGTTGAACATGTGTTTGGTCAATAAAGTGTATTGGGTGCTGTTTAAATTGAATGTTGATATTGCTGAGGTCAGGAGATGTTAAATATCACATCATCAACTTTCACAATTCTGTGAGTTATGCTTGTGTGCAGGTAAGGGGGAGGGGTCCGTTTAAATTTAGAATAAGGACTAAAAGTGATAGCTTTACCTGTGTGTGTGTGTGTGTGTGTGTGTGTGTGTGTGTGTGTGTGTGTGTGTGTGTGTGTGTGTGTGTGTGTGTGTGTGTGTGTGTGTGTATAAGACCCCATATTTCACCTTATTCATGTGTACAAATTCTAACTCTAACCTTGCCCTTGTCACTAAGCCCTGGTTGACACATTACTTTACCAAATTCATGATAAAATGTACTGTTTAATACTAAAGCCCTTTTTTTTGTTTTGTCTCCCAACCCCCATTCATTAGCTCTCTCTCTTTTTTTCCTGAGTGGTAGCTAGATAGCCATCTGATCATGGCATATGGCACCACTGAGAAACTAATGCAGAGCTGTAGAAGATAATTTAATACAGCCCTGTCACAGACTCACCAAGAGAGTGTTTGGCATGTTGAAAAGCATATTCAGATTCCTGGCTGAGTCTGAGGGTGCCCTTTGTATGACCCAGCCACCACATGCAGAGTGGTTATTACATATTGCATTCTGCACAATATGATCATGTGGCAGTCAGGTGGTGAAGTGACCCATGATATCACTGCAGCTCCCAGTTCCAGTCCTAATGTGACTAATGATGACCAGCCAGCAAAAGTAGTAAAGGACCCCAAGTGGCAGGCTCATGCCTGGCATATAGCTGCGCAAGTAAAGAAGTGATGTCTAGTCCAGAACTATGGACTGTGACATTCCAGTTAGTGTTTACTTTAATGTAAAAAACACATAGAGTAGAACTGAAGTATGTAGTGATATGTGTGGACCATGCTGTGTGTTGCACAGTCTACTGTCACTATTCATCAGTCATTCCCTCTTATCTTTATTATTATTATTTTTATTTCAGAAGAGATACTCATATTATTGTTTATAAAAGCAATGCCTGGGTGTTCAGTGACACTTATTCAATGATGTCATAAGGTATCATATAAGAAATAATTACACCCTTAAATGTTCTACATTACTAATTTCTGCTTAGGTGGTATACTTAAGTATGCATGTACAGAATCTCCTGAAGTGGTATATTTAATAAAATATATTATTTCAGTATATAACATGAGCTCATACCTTGTACTTGACTATAAGATATATCACATCATTTTTTTGTAATATGCAATGTTACCTTAGTTTCAACTATTGCATATTGAAAATGATGTACTGTTTTCTGTTAAGGTACTGCACATCAGCTTGTTTCATTTTTACATACACAGCAAGCTGTATCCTCAGAGACATAAATCACCTGTACAGTGCTGAGAGTAAAGTGGCAGCAGTGTTAGTTTACATAGCAGATCACTTATGTAATTTCTTTTTGTTTTTTAAGTAGTGTTTCTCTTAATAGTGTATAATTCTTGTTTTAAGGTCTGGGTACTTGTCAGCTGTAACACTGCTGAGTTTAAACTTTTAATAACGGATAGGCCATTTATGGTATAAATCCATACATTTTGAATGTAATAACATACAGATTTCTTTCCAGATATTTCCTTTAATTGTAAGCATTACCATAACTGAAATAAAATGCATGCAGATGCAAAATATCTTACATTCTGCACTCACATATTCTGTAGTATTTTTGTCTTTTTTTAATTTTCTTTTTTTATTAATAATACATTGCCTTTCAAGTTTATTTATTTATTTATTGACATTTGTTAACAGGGTTAGTCAAACTGGGCTTGAGACCCATTTTCAGTGGAGACCCGAAGAGAAAAGTTCCAAGAAATGCAGCAGTTTACAATAGAGGTTATACAATCACTAAGTAGGTCTTTTACAAGCACAGTTTACACAAATAGATGATGATACTTAAAAAAGAGACAAAAGTTATACAGTGTTGAATAGGAACAAATTGGTTTCACAATATATATGTTAGACAAATCAAAGAAGAAAATTAAAGGCAGTATACCTGTATTATATTACAGGGTAGCAGTGTAGTTTCATATTTGCATATTTACATTACTGGTTTGTTTTATCAGTGCAGGTATCAGAGATTTGGGGAGAAAAAAACAGGCTTGATTTGGTCAAAAACAGTTTAAGAAAAAAAGGGGGGAATGACATAGGGTATGGGGAAAGTTATCAAGTTAGGGCTTAACATGGTCAGATTTTAGATTTTAGTAGGTGAGCCTTGAGTTAAACATTGGCACCTCTGTGTAGAAGTCAAATTGTAAATCCTTGAAATGTGCAATCTGAATCAGAGTAAGTCAAGGTCAAATGTGTCATATATGACATCTCTTAAAGATAGGGTAGGAAAATATGCATGTGATCTTGAGGAGAGACTGTCATGTGAGCGAGATGGTGCCCTGCTGAGACGTCATGACTACTGTATGGAGGTTATGTTGTAGCCACTGATCTCACAGCTCTGTGGGACTGAGACCTTGAATGAGAGGTTCTTCTATGTGTAGATAAATGATAATGTGGCCTGCATGAATTGTGTTGTGTTTGCAACTGCCTAAAATTTCCACTACCATTTTGATAAACACTGGTACTACAATGTTGTATGCCCCCATATGTATGGACTTGACCCCATTCTCTTCCCCTTCCAACACTGACTCCTATTTGAGTCCAGTAAGTCCTTACTAGTGTGTAAATGGTGGTGGATATGGATGTTTAGTGTGCAACCATACTATAGATCACTGTGATCGTGGCCTTATCTCTACTGTCTGTCTTTTCTATGTAGTGCTGGAAATCCTCATGTACCACCTTGAGGACACTGACCATTTCTCTCCGACTCTCTGTGGCAGTGCACTGAACCTTAGCAATGTCATCGCATATCTGCTGGTGGGTAGCCAATGTTTTATGTGTTACCTGTGGTAGCTGTAAAATATGCCTACTCTATACACCTCTTTATAAAATTGTCACTGTGGACACATCTCTGAATTTCTGCTCTCATTCAGAAGGTGTTCCTGTGGATTTGGATATACTGGTAATTGGCACATGGATTTTTTCTCTGTACAACCTGTAGTGTAATGACAGCATGTGTTTGACTCTGTGACCCAGTGTCTCTTATTGCGTAGTTACTAACATGTTGATGGGGTGTGAGATCCTGACATTAAACATGGGGACTGTGTGCTGTACTCCTCCAGCTGCCTCATAAATATAGCTATGTTATCATAATCAGGATTAGCAGCAGCAGCAACCATTCTGTTGCTGATATCCTAAATTTACTGGTATAGTGTAACTGTTTGTTTCTGCTGTTGACCCTGTAAAGAATTAATTGAACACATTAATACTCAGACATTGATTGGCACTCCTGTATCTTATGTAATGAGGTGTGGAGGACACTTACCAAGCACATTCTGAAGTGAAGGATTCACCTGTTAATAGTAATTGTCATGTGTTACATGTAATCATTCCATTTCAGCATTCATTTCTCTGTGTAAATATGTTACTGTTGTCAAACTGGCCTTCCGGAGTAGATGTCTATCGATGCTGCAGTTGAGGGTAATAGCCATGTCCATACTACCTGTGATTATGCCAGTGCCATTGTCATCAGTGTCACTATCATCCCCTATGAAAGGACAGGAAGTGCTTCTCATAAGGTTTTAAAGATTTAAGCATTTTAGTCCCCCCCCCCCCAAACAGAGCCATGGGCAATTGCATTCTGCCTTCCCATTTGCTCTTGCATTTCCTACCTCTTCTTGCACTGTTAATGTGTGGCTTCTTCCACAAACAGTAATTATATCCATAAACATTACGTTCCTGGCCTTTGCTCTCTCAAATTGTTTGGGTCCCCTTTTCCAAAAAAGAGTTTATCATATATCCTAAGTGTTCCCATGAGGATGTGGCTCTCCTCATAGCTAACATTTTCTTTTCTCTCTCTGGATCCCTGCTGCTTCATCATTCATTTACCTAAAAAACAACATGCCAAAGTTATATACTGAACCTTTTGATCCATGCATTAGCCAAGCAAAACAGCAACGAAAGCACGCCTGCTTTCATCACAAATAAACCAAATATCTGAGTACAAAATCATGTACAATGACACAAGATCCATATTCATATACACATACTGCAAGTCCCAATCCAGGAAGTTAAATTTGTGCTGTAGAAACCTGTACAGCATCGTCAACCAAACATAGCAGTGTTGTAAGCACTTAACATTGCACTGCCTTCTTGAGTCACTGTTGACAGACTTCTGTCCTTCCCCTTCTGCTTTTCTGTATTTATACTGTCATTTTTCATTCATGATTGACAGTCAGAAATCTCACAGTAAAGCAGCATGTATCCTGATATAACAATAATTTGTTGAAAATGCATCGGACTTCATTCACTTCAACGTGCTTTCTTATATCCTAATCAATAAATGCCACAATATTATTCACATTGCCATTAAGACTACTTTCCCATGCATTTTCAGTGTTGATGTCATGAATCCCCATTTATAAATGACAACAATATTTACATGAATCGGCAACTGACCACCAGATCAATAAAAGACACACTTCTACTGGTAAACATGCTTATCTAATATCAGTATGAACTGCTTCCCAATAATTTCTAACATTTTTGAAATTGTATTCTTACTTGATTAAGTCTGTGGTTTCCTAAACCTTTTGACATATTTTTCAAGTGACAGCAAGTTAATTTGGGGGTTTTAAAAGTTATTTGTGTAAATTCATGGTCAGTTATCTATTTTATATACAGAATAGGCTTAGTTATGC
>NC_056727.1:682937099-683014599 GCF_019279795.1 Protopterus annectens | reverse complement strand
CAGTATACTACTGTAACACAATCCACATCAGCCACAAATTTCAAATGTATTCCTATTTCCTATGTTACACTAGCACGTCATTAGTATAAGTAGATTGTAAGTATAAAAATCACAAGCTCTTGATATCAACATATTGATTGTTCCAATATTTCCAGAACCATTTCCCAGAATGTTCTTTTTTTTTAATAATGTTTTAATAAAAATAAAAAAATACTGATGTATTACAATAGGAGTCAATTTATTGTCTCCATTTATGACTCCATTTCTTGTTGGCTCTTTACCATTTGCTTCGCTTTTCTTATTTTAATTATGCATTCATTTGACCTTCTTTATTTTTTTTCTCTCCCATTTACAATTATTTTTCTACAGGTCCATAATCCTTAGAAGCAGCCCAGCTGCATTCCTCCCACTTCTGGGACCATTCACTTTCTGCCCATCCAGGCACATCTTCATTGGGTCAGGTGGTGGCACCAATCTTATAGGTACCCTAGCACAAGGCAACCTGGCAAATCTTACAGACCATGTGCTTCTGGACTTGGTGGAAGATGTGGTAGATAAGGTAGTGGAGAGGCTTCTTTATACAGTCCAGGATGTCCTTCAATGAGTTCAAGACTTGTTGTATCAGTCAAAGCTGACCACAGCTCCACCACAGGCCTCCAACCCCTCAACATCAGGGTCCTCCACTGCAACACCATCAGGCTGTGGAAAAGTTTGAGGTCCTATGGGCCAGGGTTTCCTCCTGTGCTCTACTTCTCTTCACCCCTCCCTTTCTTAATTCTCAAAAATGATCCTCTTACATAAAAAAGAATATTTGAAAAATGGGGGTTCTATCCCCTATCATAAAAATAGTACTCCATTTCCTCCAGCACAAATCTATTCAAGTGTTTCTTCTGTGTTTCCCTGTTTATGTCACCCCTTTTTCAGTCTTTCCCAACTCCCCTGTCCATTCTTTAAAGAAACAAACAGAATGTCCACATATGACTATTCCTATATATAACATATAAAACCCCATTATACTTTTTGAAAGTTAATAATAAAAGCTGTGCTGTGTGATGCTTACCTTAAGTATTAAAACATGTTTTCACATAGCCTCATTTCTTCATAATACCAATAATCTTCCATAATTAAATGAGCACTTATGTCTGCATATAGTACCTTCCAAATACTTGAGGATTAACCTCAGCTACTTTATGCATTTGGCACAAATAGGTATTTTTTAAAATGCCTTCAGATTTACTTGTTCAACACAAATAACTTCTGGTTACTGAATTAGGATATAAGCGTAGATGCGACTTTCAAGAATAACCACTACTCAAGTGCAAACCTCAGAACTATGAATATGGCCCACAGACTAAAACAGTTTGAATCAAAAAGATTTGAAAGCAAAACACTTTGAATCATAAAGATTCAAATGAAAACTTCCATTCCTTGCTAATTATATTTACAAACTCTGGCATCACACCACAGCGAAAAAAAATGCAAATTCCCTGATCGCTACTATACCACAATATTGTGCAACTAAACAGTAGCGCCATTCAAAAAACTAATTTTGCAACTCTGCAGCTAGCATTTCAAGCACCTGAAAGAAACCCATGTATGTATATATATGTATATATATATATATATATATATATATATATATATATATATATGTAGATAGATATAGATAGATATAGATATATACGTATATGTAGATATATAGATAGAGACAAACACAGATAGATAGATAGATAGATAGATAGATAGATAGATAGATAGATAGATAGATAGATAGATACACCAATCTATACCAGGTAATCATTCACTGATGTGCAGAAACATTAGTACATGGTGCATCAAAGCAATGATAAAAAAAGAACCTAAAAAGAGAAATTAAAAGAAAATGAAAAAGAATAGCAAAGAAAAATAAACAAGTAAAGCATAAAGTCGAAACATCAACTTTTATGAGTATGTGCTTTCATCCTCCAGTTCCACATGATGGCTTCAAACTAAATTGACAATTCAAAATTCTCTGATTTAGAGACAGTGAAAAAATGATCACACTGTATCAGGATAGCATGTGACATGGCTCTGTAGGCATTCAGCTTGTCCACTGCGTGTAGTTCCAGATGTGACTGGGAATCATTGGAAATACCTGCAATCCATATTCTCTCAGAGCAGATGTGCTCAGCAAACTCTTTCCTTTGACTCTTTTATTAAATTATTGCATATAGTACATATAACCTTTGGTAGCTGTCTTCCATTTCTTTGGTGTATGTATATGTTAGACCTTTTATGTGTAAGACTTGGTTAAGGGCTGTCATAGAGGAAATGTTTCTGTGTGACCTTCATACACATCTTGCAATATTTTCATTTTCTTCTGTAAATTACAAAGCAGGTTTGCATTTATGTTGTAATAATATTTATGGTTGCTCCGTTCTTTTTTATCAGTATGTCATTGGGTCTGTTCTTTGACACTAGAAAAGAAGTATCTATAGGCAGTTTACTTCCCATCCTTCTATTCATTAAAAATTGTGTTCATGATCATCCTACTCCTGTAGTAACCTCTGTACCCTGGCATAGTCAGATGGAAATCCCCCATTTCAATATTTCTATACTTTGACTGTTACTCTGGAGATAACAATGACTTGAAAATGACCTTAAACTTCCATTCTCTTAGAAACCTCTTAAATTCTTCACTGATAAACTGAGGTCAGCTGTCAGCGATCATCAGTTGTGATATTATTTCATGTAGAGAATATGCTCCTCACAGTTGCAATCCTGCTTGTATCTCTTAATTCCATTTTCTTCTGAAAATTTAGAGTAATAATTCATACAAATCAGTAAATGATCATATCTGAACTGAAACAAATCATTCACAAACAGTTTCCATTGCAATTCTTGCGTTTCATCAAACAGCATTTTTCCTGGTGATTTTAATTCTGAGGGACCTATTTCATTTTTGCATATTTGCTTAACTATATTTGCATTTTACTGCTGGATCATTACAAACTAAGGCATTAATAACATATATATATATATATATATATATATATATATATATATATATATATATATATATATATATATATATATATATATATATGTATATATATATATATACACTCAAGACATGCAGGTCTTAAGAAATGTGAGACAAGGAGACCAAGCTGTTTCTTTACTGAATCTTTATTTACAAGTTCAAAGCAACCACATAGTCATATGATCATATCACACATATTTTACATTATTTATAAATCTTAAAGTTATATTACTTCACAGACTTCTCATACCAAGTGCGAGTCAATCTCTTTTTATTAAGCTGTGTCTCAAAGAATCTACAGGAGTGAGTATAGTGCAAACTGATCTATTTCTGTCCTGCACCATTCTCTTTAGCAGCACCACTGAAGGTGGAAGATAATATCTCTGTAGGCAGCTTACTAGTAGATCTGGCATCTGTTGATTTCAAAGTAGCTGAAGACTGACAGGCAATTAAATTTCAGACTCTGACATTTCATTACTGGATGCAGTACGTTGACTGTCGGGCACAAACACTTCTATTAAAATTCGTATTTAATGTTTCCAGTAGCATCTGTATTACTGTATATCAGTTAGCTGCATTATAGGTTCATAGGTTCATAGGTTTATACTAGGCTATCTGCCCTAAGGCATTTATAAGCCTAGCCCAAATTATTGTGGCTTACGCCACCCCTTATATGAAAAAATACTGTGCCCATTAGTTTGTTGTGCCTCTGTCCAGCAGTGACCCAGAGATGATTCCCGGGGTAAACCTACGATCTCCCATCCACAGGTCTAGATTTCTCTTGAACAGAGTCAGCGAGGTGCTCTGCCTCACATGGACCGGATTTTATTCCACAGCATAGGGAGTCTCTGAGTGATAAATCTATCCCTCCAGCACGTCCTATTTATATCCGTGCTAAGGTTTAAGTCGCTTGCTCTAGTGGTTTTGGTGGATTTGGATCTTTTGAGGTGGAGCATGTCCATTAATTCTGGGTTGGACATGGCCTTGTATGTCAGGCACATGTCACCTCTGAGCAGATGGTATGCGACTGAATAGAGCTGGAGTTTCTTCAATCTGGCAGCATATGACAGATTTTGGAGTCCCTTTATCCTTTTGGTGAGGAACTTTTGGGGTCTCTCCAATTGCTGCAGATGTCGGGTGAGATACATCCCGAATGGGGCATTGTACTCGATCATTGGTCTGATAAGTGAAGAGTACAGGGGAACAATGACCTCACTAGATCTGGATGTGAATCCCTTCATGATCAGGTGGGCAATGTAGAAGGTCTTTCTAACCACTTTAGCAATGTGAGTGTCAAAAGAAAGGCCACTGTCAACCTGGGTCCCCAGGTCCCTGATAACCTCTTCTGTGCTTAGTGGATTGCCACCTATATGGTAGCTTGGGGTTACCTTGTTTTTCCCGAAGGGTATGACTATACATTTTTGGCGTTTAACTTCAGGCCATGGCCCTGGCACCAGCTATCTGTTTCCGTGAGTCCCTTCTGAAGGATATCAGTGATCGATGCACTTTCCACTATGGCCCAGTTTGCAGTCATCTGCAAACTTTGTCAGCCAAAGTCCTCCCATGTTGGCCTGTACTTCTGAGAAGTAGATGCCAAACAATAGGGGCCAAGGACCGAGCCCTGTGGGACACCACTTGTGACCGGCTTGGAGTCTGACACAGCGCCAGCAACTCTAACCCTGTGGGTTCTGTCCTTAAGCCAGTTTGCAACCCATCTTGTGACATATGGGTTTACATTTAAGCTGGTAAGTTTTTCTACAATACCCGAGTGGGGTATTGTGTCGAAAGCCTTTGCAAGGTCAAGGTAGGCTGTATGGACTGCCTTTCCCTCATCAATGGCCTTGGTGACTATTTCGAAGAAGTCGACCAAGTTCAAAAGGCATGATCTTCCCTTGACAAAGCCAAACTGGGTCGGGTCCAATGTCTGCAAGTCCCCTATATCTTTGTTTATGAGCTCCATTATGATCCTCTCCATAGCTTTGCAGACTAGACTTGTTAAGCTTATGGGGCGGTAATTACCAGGGTCCGTAGAGGCGCCACCTTTAGTTCCTTTCTAACTGCACAGTATGGTTTGATTAGCAATTGAAGTTGTTTCACATTATCTAGCCATCCTGATATTATGGCCTCATGCAGTGATTGCATTTCTGTGTCATCTCTCTTTGTGTCTTCCAGCTGTGTCAAGTTTCTCAGCTGTCCTTGGTATGTGCATCATGACCCACACTACTGAGTTTGTTTGGCATTTAAGAGTAAAGGCTGAGTGAAGAGTTTCCAGAAAGAGGATCAGCTTTCTTAAAAATGCCGTTCTCAATGTATCAGTAGCATGCATCAACCTTCCAGGTTTGTCCTACACTTCTACATTGTATGTTTAAAGAGATAATTGTCTTTACAATCTAGCTATTGCTTCAAGTAGATATTAATATGTTTCCCATACAAATAGCAATAAAGTTTCTGGCAAACAAAAACTATGGGTATCCGTTCCTTCTGTATCCATGTAATATTTGCTTTATGCATCTGTTAGTGCTCACTTTTGATTCATATCCAACATATCTGCAGCTCTAGAATAGCACATCTCCTAACCTTTTTTGTTTGATTGCACTGCTAAGGCTACATCTTAATACTTAAGTCTAGATACACCATTTACTAGATTCTCCAGCTTGGCTCCATGAAAAATAAGGATAGAGCCCTTACTGTAACCCAGGCAACCGTAGTTCTATTACCAGCCACAGCATTGGAGGAGCCAGGCAGACAGAGGGTGGAGTGAAGAAATATGCCCACTCACCTTTTCTAAGGAGTGGGAGGGGCTTGTGCATATTTGGGAGCACCAGGTGGTCTGATTTCACTGGTGGAGTCCTGGGAAAATAACTGTTTATGAAGGGGGGGGGGTGACACAACAACATGAAAACACCCTATGCTTTGTGTGGACAGTCTATTGCACATTCCTCCCAAGTGCCTCACTGAGTGCATGCAGTTAGGAACAGTGAGAAAATAAAAAAAGAAATCCGCAAACCATCCAGGATGGCTGTTTGAATGATGATACATTCTAGTCAATCCTATCCTCAGTGATAAGTAATGTATGGCTGATTGGGAGGGAACCAGTGATCAACAAACAGAAGGGCAAAATGTATAATACTCTAATCACTAGACTATTCTAGCATGATCCTCTGACCAACTCCATGCTGTTTCCTGCTCAGTCAGAGTTTACAAATCTACATTCACCTAGGAGAACTAAAGGATAATTAAATGTATACAGTTTAAAGCTTGCCTCATCCAATTTAATTTACTAGAACCACTTATTAGCATTCAGAACTGAAAAGAATTGTTGCTAGGCGTAGTACAACTACTTCTTCAACAGTCTGTCAGGGGTAGGGTTCTTTTTGTTGAGATTCAGTGGTTCTGTAAAAAAACTCCTTACATTGTCTGACACCACACAAACCGTCATAGTGTTGAACCAATCAGTAGGGACAGTCTATTCAACTATCAGGTCAAGTCAAGCAATTCCATTCATTTAAACTTCCATTCCTTTTGTTTGTTTTTTTTTATCAACAAGTATTCCGCATAAATCACCTATTATACAGATTCTGATGACAATTTAATATCAAACTTTGTCTTCAACTACCCTAGTCCTTCAAAAACAGAATAAGTCTTTACAACAGCAGCCTTTGCCTCTAAACTCTGCATTTCATGTTACTGCACTGGCAATGATGCAGTTTTAACTAGATGCTTTTTGCTGTGCACATTTTGTGTGACAATCTCTGATTCGATTCTGTTACTTCGTAGGTTGAATTAGACGGGTCTATATTATAACATCGAATTTTATAAAGTTTGAATGTTATAATATTGAACCAGTTTTGTCGAACACTGAAAACAGCGAAGGTGCAGTACACCGAATTCTTTCCCAGGGAAAGAATTCGATGGGCCGTTGCTATGGCTTCGCTGTTTTCAGCGTTCGATATGTTGGAGCGTTACGGGTTGGGTTCAGGTAAGTGTGAGATTGTGTGTAGGTTAGGGTTAGGGGCAGGTTAGGTGAGTTAGGGTTAGGGAACAGGTCAGGTAAGTGTGCGGTTGTGTGTAGGTTAGGGTTAGGGGATGGGTTAGGTGAGTTAGAGTTAGAGTGCGGGTGAGGTGAGTGTGCGACAGTGATGGACCTTAGGGTTAAGGTTGGGTTAAGGTAAGTGGATAGCTAGTAGTGTATGTAAAGTTTAGTTTAGGTGTAGGGTTTTAAGTGTATGTGTGCGGATTGCTGTTTTTTGTGTGTGTTTTTGTTGTGTGTATGTTTCTCGGAATAGCGATTTTTTTCCCTGGGAAAGAAATTGCTATTCTGACTGTTCGATGTTTGCGGATTTCGATGTTTAGGGTTCTATATTATAACATTCGATCTTTTTAGATTTCGATGTTATAATATAGACCCGAATTAGATACTTCATGAACTTGCTTGCTTTACCACTCAAACACTTAAAACAATAGGCAAGTGTTGTGTTCTGGCTACCTCCGAGAGCATGTAAACTGCACTAATGATATATCCTAAATTTAATTGTTTTATTATTTTGCATCTCTGAACTTATTCAAACCTTTTTGTTTGTTTGTTTTGCTTTCAATTAATTGCTTACACTATGTGTTACATTTATTATCCTTAGAGGCTTATAACTATGACTATGTATGAAGAGTTAAATAATTCTTTTTGACTAAGGGTGGTATTCATAGTTTGGAGCTATGCATATTCATAGCAGTGATCTGTGCAGAGCCATGCTATGTGGTTATGCAAATCCCAGACTGTCAGCTTGACTACAGAAATGTGGAGGATCTTTTAAGAATATGCCCCTGTATCAGAAATAAATAACACGATTAACATAAATGATAGGGGGGACAGCTATGATACTGTTAAGGGGGTTTACACATATGCATATGAGTTTGATAAATACACATGAAACTATACTAAACTCATTTGCATACAAAGTGTGCAAATTGCCCTGAAGTTACTCCAGAAAGTAGAATGTCAGAATATAGAGATGTGAGGGGAGCTGAGTTAGTGCTTCTGCATGTCTGGATATTTTGCTGAAGGAGTCACTTTGGTGAAATGTTTTATTTTAGTGCTTGTGCATTCTTGGACATATTACTGAACAAATTATTTAGGTGAAAGGTTTCATTTCAATGCTTGTGCATACCTGGACATATTACTGAAGGGGTCACTTAGGTGAAATAATTCATTTTAGTGCTTTTGCATACCTGGACATATTATTGATAGGGTCACTTGGTTGAAATGTTTTATTTTTGCACTTTTGCATACCTGAACATATTACTGAAGGGGTAGCTTGGGAGAAATGTTTTATTTTAGTGCTTGTGTACACCTGCACATTTTACCGAAGAGGTCACTTGGGTGAAATGTTTCATTTGAGTACTTGTGCATAGTGGAACATGCTACTGAAGGGGTCGCTTGAGTGAATGCTTCATTTTGGTGGTTGTGCATACTGGGGTATGTTACTGAAAGGGTCACTTTGGTGAATGCTTCATTTTGGTGCCTGTACAAAATGGTGCATGTTACAGAATGGGTCTCTTGGGTGAAATGCTTTATTTTAATGCTTGTGCAAACAGGAAAATGTTACAGATGGGGTTCCTGGAGGAAATAATTAATTTGTGTGTCAGGGAAGTGCTTGTGCATAAATAGTCAGACTGCTGAAGTGATAGCTGGGCAAAATAATTTGTTGTATCATTTTACTGTTGTGCAAACTTAATACAAGCTAATGAAGGATTTGCTGGGGAAAATAATTAAGTTGTGCATCAGGGAAGTGCTTGTGCAAATCTAGACAAACAAGTTCATGGATTGCAACTCCAATACCAAAGATAAAGCACCATATTTAATAATGTATGTGTA
Source organism: Protopterus annectens (assembly GCF_019279795.1). NCBI lineage: Eukaryota > Metazoa > Chordata > Ceratodontiformes > Protopteridae > Protopterus > Protopterus annectens. The sequence continues at coordinate 683,005,708 of NC_056727.1, read as the reverse complement.
TACAGCAGAGAGGGCAGACTCTAAATTGTAAAACACTTCATTAGCAAACTGTACAACACTTCTCATTTGCATCTCAATACTTTTTTGGCCTTATGTAAATGGTCTTTATGAACTGCACCTTTGCTATGTTCATTTGTAATCATAAAGAATACCCATATTACATTAGAGCAAGCGACTAAGAATACCACCCTAAAGCTTGGGTGTTGTGTGCTGTCTAACTCACAGATGTTTAAAGTAACATTACAGTCCCCATCTGTATGCAGTTTTCTTCTATCATAAGTCTTGCAATGCTTTGTTCTGTAGTCAATAACAAAAGAACAAAAGCTCTGACCTCTGGAGTGCACTTGGAGCTGGTCATTCTAGAAACATAGACTTTAAGGATCAAATGTTTCTTTGACATGGGTAGAATTATATCATTCTAGCTATTCACATCAGATACTAGTGTTACTCACTGCGTCATCAAACTGGGTGCACCCAGTACCAAAATGTGATAGGTGAGATAGGGAAAGCCTGCAGAACATGCAACTGTATGATGAACAGCAATTTCTCTTTCTCATACATGCTATTTCTTGAAGGTGAAGAAGGAGGAGGAAAAATACCTTTCACCATGATTAGATAAGGTTAGGTGCAAAAATTATTTTATTCAGTACAGATGAAAAAATTATAAAACAAGTTTGTTGTGGGTTGTTCAATTAATCTTTGAAACATGCTTTGAGTCATAAACTGGTATCCATATAAAGTTACATATTTTTTCAAGAAACGCTTCAAGTTCTAACCTTAATCTTCTTTAAATGGAGATTGTGAAGCTCCTGTCTAGTCCAGGGTGTTTTCCTCCAAAAAGTACATCCTTAGTCCTTTTTTATTATTACTGTTATTAATCTGTCAGTTTTGAGTCATGTTTCTGCAGAAAGCAATACTGGATAAAGCAGCTTGCATATATTTTACACAGCAGAGTGTGGCATTCCTGCCTTATTACATACTGAGCAGTTTGGGTTTTCTAAATTGGTAAATTTGTAGCAAGTATGAACAGAAATGGACCCAAAACAAAACCCTGAAGAACTTATTTTATACATCTACAGGCTCATGTTGGGAATCTTACCATTTTGTGCTGATAATGATTGCAATCAGGTTGTTGGTGAGCCATATCAGTGGTTGTACAGCTGTCTGCAAAGTCCTTTATTCTGAAGAACGATAGAATAAGAGTTAGTGAATGAAAGTCTTTGCTAAAGTGCGACTGAAGCATGCATGGATTAATCACTGTTCATACTGGTCTGCATAAATTACAAGATTGTGTGAGTAGTGTGCCAGGTACATAGTCTGTTTACAAGTCAGCAATGACCCTTACTTATGTAGGTACTGTTGGACTGCCAGCTAACATGTTTTGCCAAAGCTTCAGCATATACTATAGCAGGGAAATAGGATGATAATTATCTTGCAAGTGCCCTTGTCCAATATCTTGGAATAAAGTAGTACCATCAGGGAACTGATGGTTAAGTATGAGACTGAAGTCATGTAAAACCAGAGCAGTCATTCTAAAGATAATTGGGAGCTAAACTTTCTGGGACTCTGAACTACAATTCATGCACTTCATAAATATTTGTTTGCCTTATTCATTAAGGCATATCTGAAATGCATCTGGGAAAAGATACAGGAACTAGTGTACTCTATTTTGTCTATTAGCGATTATTGGTTTTGTTAACCACATCTGCCATCTCTTTGAAATGGATGTCATATTTCTGATTTAAGGTCCGGTCTTCTCATTTTTATATTCTTTTTACTGTTAGTGACTATAGGCCTTCAGAAGCTTTGATTAGCTTATAAGATCCTAAGTCTAAAAAATAGGCTTTGAAACATGACATTTGGTAAGTTTTAATTATTTTTGCTGGTATCTTATAAAGCATTTGCATATCTATCTCACTTTCTTTAGTGATATATGTTCTAAAAGTCAGTTATCAGTTATTTAGGAAAACGGACTCGTGATTCTTTTAATGATGACCTAACCACATTCATGTTAAGTTCTTTCGAAAACTGACCAATGGAACGTAAGCCTGTTAATACTGTGAAGGGGACATTATTGTTATTGCTGAGGATGACAGAATCACATAACTAACTAAAAGATTTAGTACTTAGAAGAAGGGTAAACATCTGCCCACAGCAGCAGGCTTTCTATTCCCCATGGATTACAATCACAGTTCTATGAAATATTCTTGAAATTCCAGTTGATAACTGGCCTCAAATATAGTCTTGTGAATTTAGTCTTCCTTACAAAGAACCAAAAATAATTGAAATGTGTCGTCATACTTATCTGCTCAAATTTCTTTCCAACGATGTGCAACCACTGAATCTAACATGTTACTTTTGCCTGATGTGTTATTTCATGCAGTGATAATTGAGATTATTTTGCAGAATTTCCAGATCAGAGATGGTATCTAAGGATTACAAGACTAGATTTCTACCCAGTTAATTCTAGATTCTTCTACAGCAATCAGTCTGGGTATAACATTACAGTGAATAATTAGTGCTAAACAGATTAATTCATTTGACTTCCAGGGTTAATTGAAACAAATCTAATGACCATACTTTTGAAAATCATGCATAATGTTTATTACGATCATATGATATTGAAGAAATGTGAATAATTTTTCATCAGAACATCTTTCCTGCTGCACTAAATGTTTACTCATAGTTAAATATACCTACAAAATATTCACATTAAAATCTGTATCATTCTGAAGCTGCAATAGCCTCTATAGCCTGACAGAGCATGAAAAGAAATTATTTCATTCATTATATCTAAAAATATGCTTCAATGTGTATAATTCTTTACTTTTACCATATTTATTTATTTATTTGACATTTGTTAACCGGGATAGTCCAGGATAGTCCAAGCCCTTTTTCAGTGGAGGCTTGGGGAGGAAGGGGAGGAAAGCTCCAAAGTACAAGTAAGCAAGAAAAATTTACAAAAATTGAATACAATATACAATAAAACAGTTATGCAAATATAAAATATTTTGCTAACATTATCTATCTATCTATCTATCTATCTATCTATCTATCTATCTATCTATCTATCTATCTATCTATCTATCTATCTATCTATCTACCAGGGATGGGAGGGTGGCCAAATGGTTAAGGAGTTTGCCTTACAAACACAAGGTGCAGGGTTTGAGTCTCACAAGGGATAATTGGCTAGGCTTAAAAGGGCTCGCAAGGGCAGTTAGCTTAGTACTAACCTATGAACCTATCTATCTATCGATCTATCTATCTAAAGAAGCATTCCCTATACTGTACTGTTAGTACTGTTATATGGATTGATAAACATTCTCTATAATGTATCACTTTAATATCATCTTATTAAAATGTTATTGCTTACAGTTGGAGTATGTTCTACTTTTTATAAGCCTGAAAACTGTCTGATAAATAAGAATGAGAGATCCATTTAAAAATGCAATTAGGAGTCCATCATGACTTGTAGTTGAATCAGTAAATAATCGTTTAGTATTCAGCTTCTGTTTAAAGAAAAGCTGTGTTTATGACCTTCTAAGTATACCTAGTTATGAATGTGCAGTTTGTGCAGCCACTTATACTTAACATTTTCACATACTGTTACAAATCCATAAATGCATATGCATGGCAAAGGATTTATACATGTGCCATGGATCAGTCACTCAATCAGTAATACCTACACTTTATTTTAAATAATCAGAGTGCCTGTTGAAAACCAGTAGACTTTTTTGCCAAGTTAAGAAGCATAGTTTGAGAACAACACATGTATGTTTCTCAGTACTGCATCAATATATGTGTAATACTAAACCAAATATTAAAACCATAGGCAGCTTAATAAATGAAAGTAATGCACTTATATGAATAATAAATAAAGTTAAAATACAATAAAACCAATACCACTAAAACTCCGTTATTCAAAATCAAATACAAATATTCAATAACTGCTTCAGTATCGAATAAATACAATGAAGCAGAAATCATGGCTCCTTATAATACATAAGAGCTTATTAACCAGTTAACTTATATCTGGCAGTGTTTAATGGGTTTCAGACTGAACAGAGTCTTAACATTAATGTATTCATTCAAAGTAGGACATTTATTGTCATGTAAAGTCATCTGCTCGAGACAATCTTTTAATTTTAATCTAGTATTCGAGTCTCCACCCATCACATTATTGCAATATACATGTCAGTTATTTGGAAAAAGGGTAATGCTATTACATTCTAAACTGTTTAAATATGGTATTATCCGCATGGCCTTTTCAACAGTACAAAGACACTCATAAATTCTGTTATGTAGTAATCTGAAAGTCTTACCAATATAGTCAGGTTCATATAACAGACAGCTAGCTAATATATGACTTTTTGAAAATTACATTTCACAAAAATGAGCTAGTAAGTTCCTGTTCAAGATTATCAGTTATTAAATGTTTTATAACAATTCATAGTCCTATCTTTTCATATTCATAACGTATTATATATGTTTTCAAACCTTTTTTAATATTTTCCTTTTTGATTAGTAAAGAAGTAATTAGGCACAAACTGCATTAGCTAATTCATAATTACCAATAAGGATATGTCAGATATTGGCAACAATATTTTAATACTAAATATATCTCTGAAGACTCTAACTTTAATAAAAGCAACAAGGTTCATTTAGATGTGTATCCATTAGTGACACCACATAAAAATTGAAGAATTTGTCTCTTTTCCTTGTTTTGCAAGTTCTTGTAAATTTTATCAAGTCCTTCTGAAGTACATCATTGATCTAAAAATGACATTGTACATTCCTTAATTTTACTCATAAAAATACATTCATTCATTCATTAGTGGTGAAACTTGAAATCCTTTGGATCCATGACTTAATTATGCTGTTCTTGATAAAAAAACTGGATGCAGTCTTGATGAGTGCAAATATTTAAGATACTTAATCGACTGAGTGTCCACTTTGATACCAATACATTGTAACATAAATCTTTATTAATCATCATAAAAATAGTTATGTGGTATAGTGGTTTACATGCATATGGTCATGGGTTCAATCCCCAGTGGAATAATTAGGGGAGGGGGTTGCATAATAGTTAAGGTCTTTACCTCACAGTCAACAAGGTACGAGGTTTGATTCTGACTTCTTAAAGAAAATTCACTAGGCTTAAAATGGCCTGCAAAGGCATCTAGCCTAGCACTGACCTATGAGAGCTAAATAAAGTATTCAATTAAAATGGTTATAAAATAAACATAAATCATTTATGCCACTGAGAAATACTTTAATGTTTTAATACTGTAAAAAGATTTTAAAATTAATGACAATCCATTCCATAGCACAAAATATTGTTTCAAAAGTATAAATATACATTTGACTTATTCCAATATCCACGTTTTCTGCTGTTTTCTTTCACAGCTTTGCTGTAACTGGTAGTCATAACAGCTCCATAGCTGTGCCCTAAACCTGATTATATATTTTATTTGATTTTATTTTCATACTTCTACTATGAGTCGCTAAAAAAACTACTGGTTTTAGCTCCCGGCATTCAAATACTAGTCAAAGCTTCAACCTACTGAAATTCTTAAATAAGCATTTTTGCAGACAGAGGCTCAAGCCTCCTGCACTGCAATGTGGAAGACTTTAGCTCCCACACTCTATACAAACTCCAGAGCCATACAACCACAGAGAAATGACAAATCTCAAACCAAAGTAGAAAAATAAAAGAAAAAAAGGAATGACTCGCCATAGGCACTGTAAGAGAAATACTGCTAGCAATGATTTCCTATGAAACAAATGCTATCAGCTATGCCAATGTGGATTAGTAGATCCTCATGCATTCCTAAAGTGGTGTTAGATATGATCGACAAGGTACTCTTTTGTCTACTTAACATTGGACCACATATATGAAAGCCTGTTTATAAACTCAAAAAAATTATTGTCTAATATATTTTCTAATAAATGGAAAACATTATTTATATTGTGTCCTTTTAATGTACAGGCAGTTGTTAATAACCAGTGCATAACCTCCATCCCTGCATGATGTGACATGTAAGGAGAAAAAACATTCAGTAATATTACTATTTAAACATTCAGTAATATTACTATTTAAACATTCAGTAATATTACTATTTAGCTGGATTTTTACACTTCTGAAAAACTTGAAAATGTAAAGTCTTGACTTACTTCATGTTGTAACAAATTGTTGTCTATCTGTACATGGATATAAATGTCTAAAAGTTGAGCCTTTCTCCCCAGGCCTCCACTGAAAATGGGTTCTGTGACCCAGTCAGACTATCCCAGTTAACAAATGTAAAATTCAGCGTCCCAACAGTGTGTTCATGCCACTTTAGTTCAATTCAGTGCATCGCATGCATTTTACTGTGAGTACACCACTTGAGGGCATGGACTGCCAGAACTCACCTCATAACTGCCATCAAGGGCAACAAACTAAAAAACAGAGACATTCTCAAATGTATGTCCTACTGGCTACTGCCTATTCTTTGAGCAAACCTTACAATTCTGTATATGTTTTCAGGTATTATGGCTTGCATACTTGGATGCTTTAACCCATGTCATCCCCCTTTCTCAGACCCCAATTAGTATCTCTACCAGTACTGCCATTTTCTCTCTCAAGTTACGCACCCTAGCAAATTATTTTTGGTCTTTAGAGATCTTTATATTAAACTGCATCTATCTATAACTTGCTAGTTCTTGCCACTGGCCTGCATAGTGCAAAGTGGCTGATTGTTTATTTTTGCCTGTTTTTGTTTCCCTTTGCCTCAGCTGCATGATTTTACCTTGTGGGTAAACCTGCTCCATTTGCCCTTGTCATGCCCGGGCTCACTCCTCTCCTCTATCCTATCCCATTCCCACCCACCTATTTTTCATTACATTTATACTATTCTAGCCACTCCCCTTCCCATAATTCCTCTTCCTCCCCTTCCCATCAGCCTCTCCTCCTCCCTCACTTCCTCTACTTCACATCCCTTTAACTTTCTCTTCTTAATCTTACTCCTCTCTCTAAAATGCCCTTTATACCTTCTCTGTTTTACCATTCACTCCTACTACTTCCTACTACCCTACTCCTTCTAACTCTCACACATATTACAACAATTAACCCCAATCCCATCCTCCCAAAACAAATTCCTTAATTTGTCCTAGTCTCCCTCTGCCCAAGACTTGCTCAGATATATCCCCCCTAGCCTTTACCACAATAATCCCATTCTCAAAACAAAACTCAACATTTTCCCCCAAACTTTACCTTATACTATAGCCCCATCTATTACCACTTCCTACACCATATACTTTCAAAACTTTCATCCTTTCTACTCCATTTCTCTTATACCCGTTCCATCCTCTCCCGCTCTGGTGACATCCACCCTAACCCTGGGCCTACCAACACTTATTCCAGCCTCTCTGAAACTCCTAAATCTTTTCACCTAATGACCTTAAATTTCCAAAGCATTTGCAATCAAACTACAGACCTGCATGCCTGGCTCAGTCAATATATCCTCGCTGCCACAGAAACCTGCCTAAAACTCTCTATTCAGGACTAAGACATTTTCCCTCCAAATGTTAGCATCATTAGGTCAGGCAGATTAAAGAAAAATGTGGTGGTGTAGCCATTATCTGCCCCAACACCCTCAATATATCTCTATTCAAAGGCAATATCCCTCAATTCCAAAAGGCTGAGACCCATATCTCCTTCCTCGATATCAACTGTTCCAAAAAAATCTGCATAACTGTCTTATACATCCCACCTGGTAATAACATTCCTATTCTGGAAGATATCCAATCCTGGATTTTTTGTACTATAAAAAATGAAACTGTAATCCTAGGTGACATGAATATTGATTGGGACTCTATCTCCTCTAAACAACCATCCTCCAGCATTAACTTATTTCACTTCACCCAACTTATTGCTACCCCTGCAAGGTACAATAACAGAGTCAACACTGGATCCCTCTTAGACTGGATTCTAGTTTCAGATCCCTGTAAGTTCTCTACCTCAGGTACCATACCCAACTCATTCAGTGGCCATCTTCCTACATATACAATTCAAGCTTGTACATCCTTACCAAAACATCATAACTTCAAACTAGTTCAAAATCTATCATAATTTAATCCCACTACATTTAATAACATCCTGGGAAATATTGACTGGAGTATCTTCAAATCTCTTCCATTGAATGATGCACAGCTCTAATTTACTTTTCTATCACTCCTAGATAGAATACCTCCTTCTAGAACTAAACATATTAAAACTAATCATGCCCCTTGGTTATCAAAAACTACTAAAGTAACCATGACTAACAGGGCAATGCATGGAAATTCTGGTGTAAATCCAAAAATATTTATGACCTTATGCAATATAAACAGCTCTGTAATCAAGCTAAAATACTTGTCTCTAAAGACAAGCAGAACTATTTCTGGAATCAGCAAATAAACAGGAAAAATAACCCTAAACAATTCTGGTCCTATATTAATAATCTCTTGAATCCCAGCACTAAACCTAACCCCTGCCGATACCCCAACAAACCCCCATGAACAGATTGCAAGCATTTTCAACTCCTTCATCGACACCATTGCCAGTACCACTGCTACTTGTTCCCTTCCCCTCCCCAATAATTCTATTTCTGCACCTCCCCATAGTCTTCGACAGAACGCTCCCAGCTCTCCTAATAATGTACCCCTTGTCTCCCCAACTACTTTCACTTCCCCTACTCATGGCTTTCAACATGCCCATCAACCCCTTTTCAATCTTTCTCTTCCATTCCCACTTCTTTCATTAAAAAACTTTTCATAAAACTAAAACCATGCTCTGCTGACAGAACTCCTGCCAAGTTTCTAAATCTTGTTGCAAACTCAGTCGCCTAGCCTGTTAGCATTCTAATAAACAAATCTATTTGAGAATCATACACCCCTAGCCTCTGTAAAAAAGCCTTTATCCTACCACTTCACAAAGCTGGCCTCTCCACTGACATCTCAATTTTTCGTCCCATAGCTATTCTTTCTCTCATCTCCAAAATGCTAGAAAAATGTGTGCAAGAACAGCTTCTTGACTTCCTTCTAAAATACATTTTCTGTTGCTCAGCATGGGTTCCGTCCAGGGCATAGTATTTCCACTGCACTAATTTCCTTCTTAGACATAGTCAATAAGGCCTGGGACTCCAGAAAGATTGTATCTATTTAAAGCATTTGATACCATCTCTCATCCTATCATCCTCTCCCAACTCTCTAGCATAGGTCTATCTCCCCAGTCTCTTAAACGATTTAAAAGTTACCTTTCCAACAGAGATCACGCTGTTAAATGGCAGAACTCCATTTCCCCATATTTGCGCAACCCTTCAGGAGTACCCCAAGGCTCTATTCTAGGCTCCCTTTTGTTTAACATCTTTATCAACAACTTACATCAATCAATCAAGCAGGGCTCCTTAGTTCAGTATGCAGATGATTCTTCTATCGTCTGTTCAGCCCACAATCCAGAACTATTACAGCAATCTACTCAAGCTGCATTTTTTACTGTGAAAAAATGGCTTCACAAGAATCACCTATATTTAAACCTTAACAAAACTAAACTTCTGCTATTTACTTTGGAAAGAAACATTCCTATTAATTTAACCAACTTTGAAATGTACTCTTAACTCTACCAAAATTGAGTTGGCAACACATACCAAATTGCTAGGTGCACCAATTGATGAAAATCTCATATTTGATCTTCATATTCATAACAATATAAGCAAGACCTCATAAAAACTCGGGGTACTTTATAGACAAAACAAATTCCTCTCCCTCCCTTCCAAACACACTTTGGCACTTTCTTACCTCTTACCATTGCTAATCCTTTACTAACCAACCTGCAATCTTCCTTGATAACAAAACTAGAAACATGCCATAATAAGATTGCTAAATTCTCCACAAAAAGCCACCTCCCCACACACCCTGCATTGCCTTAAAACAACTAAAATGGCTGGAACTTCCCCACTACCTTCTCTCCTTCAACTTACATTTACTCACAAACTGACCCATAAGCCTTAGAACTGCCCTGCTCTCAGCTTCTTATTATCCATCTATAATCCATCTAACTCCTTAATGTCTGAACACCAATATCTCCTCCAAGTTCACAAACCCAAGCTACCCATAGGTCAGCTATTGCACTCCTGGAGTATTGCCAAAACTTGGAATAGTTTACCTTTATCTACCCATGCACAACAATGCCCATCTGTCTTTAAAACAGAACTGCATAATCATTTTCTCTCCAAGTGGACGTGTAACTGCTCAGTCACGCACTCTGACATTACTTAACCTCCTACCTGCATCTTAAATGCTTCCCTTATTCTGTAAGGAGACATGCATGAATGGGCGCACCTTCATTGAAGGTTTTGTGTCAGGGCTGGCAACTCGGCATGTAAAAATCTACTGCCAATCAGTAGTGGACCGGAGTTCCGCTGTGGCGACCCCTAACCGGGAACAGCCGAAAGACACAAGAACATTGCCTTTCTACTCTAATCCCTAATTATTTGTATCCTGCTTAGTACTATATTCCACAATAAATTTGTTTTTCTTTGTTTACAATTTGACCTTGGACAATCTCTTTTATACTAATTCTGTTTGTAATAGTTGTATGACAAGTTATATAATCTCTATGAAACATTTGTATTTTGTATAACCTTTTTTGCTACCTAGAATTTCCTTTTGTTACTTTTCTTGTATAGGAGCTTTTCTCTCCAGGCCACCACTGAAAATGGGCTTTCTGAGCCCAGTGGACTTTCCCAGTAAACAAATGCCAATAAATAAATAAATAAAATAAATAAATAATAAATAAACTTAGTGTTTTTTGCAAAATAAAATAATGACTGCATATATGGTTTAAGCTTATATTCAAACAGACAAAACGCACGTGTATATATCTATATTTATATCTAGTCTATATCTATCTGTCTATATGTCTGTCTGTCTGTCTATAGATTCCTTCAGAAATATTGCATATTTCTTTTGTTAATAACCTCAGCTCTTTGAGTGCTTTATTTAGTCTACTGATCAGCTGCTTGATGATGCCAGTGTAAGAGTGATATAATGGTGGTGGTGGGGAATATAGCTTTCGTTGTTATTGTGAGATCTTGGAGTTATTAAACATAAGTAGTACGGTATGGGGGTTACACAAATGCTATTTTGTGCTTTGCATGTTTCAAGTTTATGTTTTGGAGCATGAATATTTAATTGTTGATATTCTGCTGTGTGATAATAGTTGATTGATATTTGGTGCTATGATGTTTTGTAGTACTGATTATATTGCATATATACATATATATAGATCTATATATATATATATATATATATATATATATATATATATATATATATAAACATTGATAGATACATAGACAGATGTAAAAGAAATAGCTCAAAACACTTTTAATTACAAAACAATCTCTTTGCACAATTCATCAATGACACGTTCCCTGAAACTAAGAATAAAATAACAAAATCAATGGTTTTGCAAGGATATAAGCTTCCTTGTAGTCACCATATCCCTGCAAAGTAATATAAACTTTTTTTTTTTTAATTTTATTGACCAGGTTAGTTTTACTGTGTAATTTAATTTAATCCTGACTTGCGCGCAGGATTAACTGTTACCTGTGGAACTTGTTTAACTTGCTTACTTATGTAATCTTTGTAAATAGTCTGTTTGTAATATGTAATGCTGGTATTATGTAATGCTGTATCTGCTTACCCTTGGAGCTTTTCTCCCCGGGCCTGCGCTGAAAATGGACATGCATCCAGTCGGACTATCCCGGTCAACAAATGTAAAATAAAAATAAATAAATAAAATACTAGGCCAGTGGTGTGTTTTCAAGGGAGACCTGAGGTGGTATTTACACTACTAGGAGAAATTTGGGCAGGGCTTCAGGAAACTTCCAATCCTCTTTTCAACAGTTGCTATGGGATCCTTTACATCCAGCACCAACTCAGGCAGACAGGATTTCAGTTTAATGTCTCATGCAAAGGTCAACACACTGAGGAGTGTAGCATCCTCCATTATACTGCACTGTAAGTGTCAGCAACTAATGTACCTCAGTTGGGAATAGAACCTGCAGTCTTCTACACCAAAGAGGAGTGCACTACCTGTTGCACTACTGGCACTGATATCAATGTTGAGATTATACAACATTAGGGAAAAGGAGAAACCTCCTTAACTCCACTATTCTCTGATCTGGCACTAATTAAGTGCTTCTCCATTCCTACAACCATTGCTGAAACAGGAACTGTTGTCAGACTTAATGTAAAAAATGTCATGTTACTCAGAAAATAAACAAGCTACTGACTACAAGACAAACAAACTACAAAATGTATGTGCTGCTGTGTTCCTCAGTGAACTTATTGGCGCAGAGATTAAAGTTTCAAGCTGTAGCTCCTGTAGTGCAGAGTTTGATTCCCTCAACTGTTATTTGCTTGCTGTGTGACTTTAAGCAACTCACTTATCCAGACATTGCTCATATGCCCCTCTCCATTGGGCCTACCTGATTAATAAACAGGATTATTATTATTATTCACTTATAACAGTGAATGCTGTTGATCTAAAGTCAAGCATAATGCTTTTAAAAAGATAATTAAATTGTCTGCACTTAAATCTTGGCTACAACATTAAGAATTAACAATAAAAGCAGTTGATGTGCCAATCAAATATTTGACTCTGCAGCTTGTTTTAGTTTAGCAGAAACATCTATGGTGATGGTGGTGGGGGGGGGGGGGGGTTGTTCATTAATAATAACCTGTGCTGCAAGGTCCATTCAGTGCAACTAAGACAATGAAAGATTTCTATGAGCAGAGTCATAGTGAGCGCATTATATGGCCCTGATGGTGGCAGCACTCGTTTTTGTGCAGTGTTTATCTCTAAGTTGAAACCAAAAAACGGGCAATAATAACTGCTGATATAAAACAGAAAAATGCATTAAAATAAAATAAAACACACAAATAGATAAAGGCTGAAAATCTTCATTGAAATAATTGAACTCTTTCATCTCAGTAAATTTACAATAAGACCAGAATGGTGATTATCTGTTGGTATAACAGATCATATTAATGTTCCAGTCCTAACATTGGTAATTTCAGCACCTCTCCAGGGCCTGCATCAGACAGATGTTACTGAAGAGCTGAGACGCAAATTAAATCATAGGCTCTACTGAAAACAGTTTTGTTGCAAAGCAATCTGTGTATCACACAGAGAAGTGAATATACCTATGGACAGGCTATACCTTCTCAACAACCATTGACTACTCAGACAGTAGCATTGTCTGCTGGGTTGTTTCACCCTTTCTCCTTTGTAATGTTCAGTATATCTGATCACAGTAATGCTTGTCTTAATATGTGCATTGATAAGCAATTAAAGAAACCATTTATGTCTTGGAGAGTGGATGTTTTGATTCTTTAGAACTACAGCTTAATGGATTTTGTTAGAGAAGAAATATAAAAAAATATATAGGTAACAATCCAATTCACTTGATGCCCATCTAAGTGTAGTGGGAGTGTTTTCAATTAGAATTAAAAGTTATATGTTCTTCAGTCAGAGATACATGTAGTTAGTCCGAAAAGGGAAAAGTGTAACCTAAGACTACAGTGTTTATATTAGTGTCAGAGTACCCAGTTCAAGAATCCCCTTGGTGTAAAAAAAAAAAATAGAGATGATTTTTACTAGAAATGCACAGAATTATACGATTGTGATATGACCAACAAACCACTGTTGTTTTTATTATACAGGTTTATACAGGTTCAAACAAAGACACATCCAGTCCAATATTTGGGCTCAGAATACATGCTTCAATGAAGACATAGCTCCTAAAGCAACTAATCTAGAATTTTACATTTTTATTCACATTTATGCCAAACTCATCCTCAGTCATGTTATTATTTCCAGTACAGACATTACAACATCTCTGTAAAGTTTAAACGTGATCAGTCTGAACCAACATGAAGTTGGCATGCTAAGTTTCCACATGTGACTCAAATACAGAGAGACAGTAGTATGTTATCTATCAGAAAGAAAAGTTGTGGAACATATGGTCTACCAACTAATTTATATAAGGTACCATCAACAGAAACTTTGACCCTTGTTTTTTTAGGAGATTTTTTTTTCTAGTACCACCATGTCACCATCATTAGGGAAGTCAAGAATTATAGTAGTTCCAAACCCTGGTAAGCATTCCAGCAATGGGGAAATTACATGCACATTTCCATAATAAATGCAGAAATCAAATTTATGGACATATATTGGGTAAAATACTTCCATACAACATGTTCTGACATACCAAAATCAGAGAAGCTTTGTCAAAGAAAGCTCCATAATGGACCATCTTGGAGCTGTTATCAACTATATGCAAGCTACATAACCATGCTATGACCATTTTAGTAGTTTTTGAGATGACCTTTGCTACATTTATTGGCAATATATATAGGTAGTACTGAAATATTTTGGGATTCCACAAGCACTTGTTCAGTCCTTGGAGTCAAGCCCCATATAGACAGTACTACTAGACTGCACTAATGTATCCCCTTCCCATTAATGGAAGGCACATGCAGGGAGCCCTCTGTTTCCATCCTTATCCTTATTAGTTATTAGTTAGGGAACCACTTGCTCGGTGTAGTAGGGCCTGTTCTGCTTTTAAAGATTTAGAAGTGGCGAGGATGAGCACTACAAAATGAATGTTTGTTGATGATTGCTTGTTCATCACAAAGAACCCAGCAGATATTTCCATTCTGACCTCTGACCTCTTTGATAACTTTTGTAAGTTTCTAGTTTAAAATCTAATATCTCCATAACAGGCATGTTTCTTATAAATCAGTCAGGTTTATGTCTGGAGAACATTGTGTATAATGTTCTATTTTCCTTTTTAGAAATTGCATCGTCATAAACCACACCCACTGAATTCACTGTTTATTTTAGCTCCTCCCACATCACTCTTCTACTGATGATGCACTCGTATCATTTGTTACCTTTTCCAACATATATACACTTTATATTATCTGCACTCATAACTCTGTAAAATTCTTATTAGCTTCATTACCTGTGTAGTCTTTTGAACTGTCCCCTTTTTGTTATAGCAACCATAGAAACTTCTCCTGTGCCCCTACCAGCCTTTAACCCCTCCCTGACTTCTCAGCAACATTCCCTCCATACTTTGCTTATCCATTTTCCACACTTCCAATCAGAACTTAACACCATCCATCTCCAGTTATTTCTTTTATCTTTGCTCCCCTGCCACTCCATTTCCCTGACACACAGTCTTATAGTGTAAGATCCTTGCCTATTTTTATTCAGCCAGTAAGCACCCCCTTAAAGGAACACTGTTTTTCTCCCTCATTCTCTACACTAGGAATTCCTGTAACCATGACATACATTTACATTCTTCTCCTGATATCAATTATTTTCGTTTAACCCTTAAACAAAAGCCCACAGTAACTACTCGACTGTCATTACCTTCCTCTATCAGACTACATTAATACCTTTACACATACTACGTACCTGTACCCTGTTAAGCTTTGAAATCACACCCACACCAGCATCCAAAGAACATACATCAAACATATCAGAGTCCCAACACCTCACCGTCTCTAATTTTGGTAGAAAACCCTAGCTATACCGAAAACAACATGTTCCAAGAACACTTCTCAAATTTAGTCCCATTGTCTTTATACTTCACTAAGAGGCAACACTGAGCCCAATCCAGGATCACTTAACAATAATGCCTCAGCTAAAACCAGTAAACACCATCATATCACCTGCTGCCTCTTTAAAACCCACAGTATCAAGAAGAAAATTGACCAAATCAATGCATTTACCATACAAAATATCCTTGACATTATAGCTATTACAGAAACATTGCTGAAACCTGACAACACTAGTCTTCACCACCTCCAACTAATCTACTCATACCTACAAGATTACTGACCAACCAAACCAACATGAGGAGGACCATTAAATCTTTTCAAAGACAACCTTAACCCCACAATCGTTGTACAAGCTAACAGACTCAGAATTGGATCCTAATCGGATCCTTTTAAAATTTCCAACAAACAACCCAAAACCTTTTGTTATAGCCAGTGCACATCTACCACCATCAGTCTCTACCAAAATTCAGTACCCTCATCCAATAAATATACGCCAAAGCACCCAAAAACTGTAACCTAATCATTCTTGGAGACTTCAACCTTAATTACTTAGGACCAAAAACATTTATATGTCAGAGCTCTTGTCCATCCTAATTCTTACCCAAATCAACTCTGTAAGCCACTAGACCAAACCTTCTATCCAATGGGCACACCTTGCTCAATCTTGTAATAACTAATAATCCTTCACTGATATCTAACCTTACCACACGTACATACTTCTTTAGTGATCACTGTCACATAACTTTCTCGGTATATAATTTAACACTAAAATTTAAAGCTAAACTTATCAACCTCAGACCAAAACCCATTCAAAAAATCAGTACTCTTAAAAACCACCTTGCCACCCTTCTTGGTCTGTCTTACTTGCCATAAAAGACATCAGTGAAGCAGCTAGCAACCTTATCAATACCCTACTGCACCTACAAAACAAATGTTTTCCCTTAGTACCAAGTCTAATTTCATGACATAAACATGACTGGGTATCTAATGAACTCAAACACTTCCTCAAATTACATGAGGAAGCATGGTACAGTTGGAAATGCAACTCCTTCATAGATTTTAGAGCCAAATATACCTCAATACACAACCTAACCAAGTAATCTATCTGCAGACACACAAACAACCACTGCCCAAACAAACAAATTTCACTTTTAGCTAAACTTAAAAGATTCTAGAAAGAACTCACATCTGTTGACTGGGAACTGCCACCTTTGAAACTGCTTCTCCTATGAAAGGAGTTCTCCCAGGGTTCCACTTTAAACCCTCTGCTATTTTCTACATTGATCAAATAAATCCCATCTGATCATCCTTAGACATCTCTAATTCTTTATGCAGATGACACGGTCATTTACAGATCAAACAAATCCCACCCTGTTATACAAACTCAGCTCCAAAATGACCTCAAAATCCACAACCAAAGACTAATAGGCCAGAAACATATTAGCAGTCCTTCAAAAACAAAAGCATTGCTATTTGGTACCAACCAAAAAATAGCCAAAGCACCCAGCTTCCTTAATATTAAAGATGTTTACAACACCACCATAGAAACTATACAGCCTTCAAATACCTTTGTATTTGACTAGACCAATCTGTTAACTTTCAAATACATATTTAAAACATACACACACAAAAAGATCAATGCACTACAGCACTACTCTCCTGGGCAAACAAACTATTATCTCTTCTGGCAAAGACAGCCAAAGCTGCCATAGACAAATTAGTATTGTTATCTCAGATCGAATATGGACTGCCCACTGTAGCTGCAGCCTCAGAGAAACATTCCACCATTTTACAAATCATCTCCAATACAATCTGTCAGTTCATTACTAACCCCCCCCCAATAAAGAACACCAGTGCCTAACTCTTGCCAAAGCTAAATGACGTCCAGTACATTTGAGAACCAACTCCTACTAGGATCACTAATTCACAAAGCCCTTTCTCCTGAGACATTGTCCCCTCTCACGCATAAACTTTTCACTAAAATCGCACATATAATCTCAGGAGGATCTGTCAATCTCAACCCACCCTCCTAATTCCAAAAATTAAACTTTATTGCACTAACCATGCATTATGCATCCTAGCATCTAAACTATGGCACCCCATTCCTTTCTCAATCTGAAATGTCCAAAACTACTCGGACTTCAAATACCTCAAAGAACACCTCTTCACCCAAACAGAGTGAAGCTACACTCACTCAGGTCACTTTACATGAATCCTACAGCTCTCTCATACACCCCTTTATCCACGTTTCATCCCTCCTTATCTCATTTTGTCATCCCCTTACTTACTGCCTCTCATTCATCCTATTTCCCTCTTCTCTTTGTATCTATCTCACACTTCTCATTTCTCCTTTTCTCTGTGCATGCTTCTCTCTCCTTTTTTCTGTCTTTTCCCCATGGTACCTTTCTTGCAACTACTCTCACTTGCCTCTTCTAATGTCTTCATACCTCTCTATATAACAATATTCTATTATCAGTGTAGCATTGGCAGTCTCACTCATTATGGCTACATGTTATCCATAAAGCTCTGTTAAGCATGATTCCATTTTTCCAGCCATGTTTTCACATTGTTAACTGCTTCTTGAACTAAATGCTGTAACATATTCTTGCATCTGTAAATATGTATAGAGATGTATCCATCTAAGTGTGTGTATATACATATACATATATATATATATATATATATATATATATATATATATATATATATATATATATATATATATATATATACTTATATATATTAGATTGTTTTTTAGCATATCATTTTATCTGTAAATATGTTTTGTTCATTTCTTATGTGATCCTATTTATCTGGGCTGTGCCTGCAAACAGTCCATTGAGACTAGCGCAATACACTGGTAAACAAATATAAAAATAAATAAAAAAACAGATGGATATTCATATGGTGCTTATCCCCCCCCCCCCCAAAATATTTAGTTATAAAGCCTCATCTTTCTTTTAGAACTACATTCACTATAAATTTTGAAAATGCTTGTCGCTGGATCTATTCATTTCAGCCCTCCTGTGCTTGGAGGAGACAACTCCTGACCTGGCTAAGCAAAATAGCACTATCAAATGTTATTCTGTCTAAATATTTTCTATATTGCACACAGTAATGCTATACCCTGGACCCCGAGTTAGTGAAAATCAGAGGCTGATAATGCAGTCTGTAGGGGATGGTAAAACAATGAAAACTGCTTGAAGTGCCATGGTGATTTCAACTAGGCTAACTGTTGATTGTTTGCTTGACCTTACATTATTTGTCAAAAACTTCAGCTTCCATAAGTCTTTACTGAACCAGATAAGAAACCACTGACCTGGGCTGTGTTCGAAGCCTGTATTCTTGGCAGCACCTCATATAACACTATAAATTGGTATAACTCTAACAGCCTGTCTCATTTGAAACACTGTTCCTGTATCCTTTATACCTCTTGTGCTTTGACCAATATCAGGAAGGTATGTGAACTTATACCTTTAACCTTCAACTGCAGTCAAGTCAGTTATCTTGCTTGGTGTAATAAGCTGATGTTCATTATCATGTGATTTGTTGTCTGTTCAAATACTGTTTGTTCTGTCATTGCAAGTAAAAGAAAAAAGGTAATAAATTTCACTTAGTTGGGTTTGGAAGTATTTCAAAATATATACCTGCAGTACGTATCTCTGGGAATAGATGTTAGCAGTGTAACAAATTTAACAGCCATTAAAAATGTAAAGCTAATTTAAAGAAATTGAAAGGAACACCCCAGTTTTTCTTTAGTAATGCGAATTCTACATGCCGTATAACTAGCATAAGTCAAGTAAATATTTTATCTTCCTCCAACAGCTTAGACACAGCACTGTGTATGTGTTTTGAAGTCTAAGTGTCCATCGAACTAAAAGGAGATTGTTAACTTTTGATGTAATTTGTTTGTTTCCAGATCTTCCAGAAAGAGCTTGGAAAATCTGCGTACTTATTTAGCAACAAAACAATGATCATTACCCCCAGCTACATCATAGTAAGCAGCTAAAAACGTACCTGCTCAGTGAAGGTGCAGCTTTGTATTGTGTCATGCCTGCCACTTACTATTCACGGATAATTGTCCTGTAACCAGAGTCAGCCCAAGGATCCACAGGACATGCTTCTCAAAACATAAAGGTTAGAATATAAGATTTCACAGATTTGCTCACTGCTTCATTTCTCATCACTCTACATGAATCATACATCATTCTCATCATTCAAGGTTTATATTTTTTCTATAATAGATGAAAGGAAATTTTTCTGAAATCCAAATGTGAAATAGGTAAAGCTTTACTGCAACTTGGACTAGTTACCACATTCATAGTCTGAAATACACTTTAATTTACAAATAAAATCTAGGCAGGTTAGGCAAGACCTGAAAACATAAGCTTATCTGAAGGATGTGCTGAGAATGTTTTTCACTTGTAAGACTTCATTTTTTATCTCACTATTTATTTACATGGGCAGTGCAGTGGTGCAGCGGTTAACGTTGTTGCCTCACAGGAAGAGGTTCTCTGGTTCGATTCTCGGCTGGGGTGCCTTCTGTGTGGAGTTTGCATGTTCTCCCTGTGTTCGCATGGGTTTCCTCCAGGTACTCAGATTTCCTCCCCCATTCCAAAGACATGCATCTGGAGCATTTTCCCCCAGGCCTCCACTGAAAACAGGCTCTGTGGAACCTAGTCGGACTTTCCCGGTCAACAGATGTTAAATAAATAAAATAAAATTTAGCATGAGAATGGCCTCTCTGTACAAACAAACGTTTGCAATTTTGAAACAAAGATACACTATACTACATCAAGAAATGTACTGCTTCTAGTGAGATTAAAATGGGACATCAGCTCCAAAGCACAAAAAGCTGGCACTCCGACCCAGAGTATATAGTGTACAGTCTGTAGATATAAATATCCAGCTCTCATTATGTTGGATAACACAGTATCACAGGACTCTACATTCACTGGATATGTACTTCTTCTGGATACACATAAGCCCTACTGGTTCAGAAGCCTCAAAATTCATAACCATTGTGGGGTTCCCAAACCAAACAGTAGCACATAAGGAAACATTAAATAAGACAATAGCCCTCTCAGATACAGGAAGCAACCATAGAGCTAAATAACTTATAAAAAAAGGGTTCATATCTAAATGTTTTCTCAACAGCTCTCTGTAAGAAGTTTCCAGGGATCATTACTCAAAATGTACTTCAGTAGAGTAAGAACATACTGTCCTATTCATAGTACTTTCTGTGAGATGGAAACAAGATTCCATTACATCATCCTACAATAGTAGACAATAATGTACTTTCTCCTCCAGCAATGCTTTAATATATCAGAAAGCACAGTTTTACAGCAAAGCCTAATTTCTTAGTTTCACTGGTGGTTATCACATATAATGGTAAACCATTGTTGTAAACAACAAAACTGCATCCCTCTACCCAAAATATTAAGCTCTGTGCTGAAGTTACCAGAATAGCCAAATGGATTCCTTTGTGCATTTGATTAGCTAATGCACTGCAGTTTAAGAGCAACTGTTGCATTCTCTTCTTATGAATACATTTATTCATATCTATATTTGGTGTGTGTGTGTGTCTTCCATTTGCACTACTGTTTGTGTGTTATACCGTGCATTGTGTTTACATATGCTTCGCAGCTTTAGCCTCATACTACTCTCCTATGTACCTGCCTCTAGAAAAGCCTCATACTACTGCCCTGTGTACCTGCCTCTATATAAGCCTCATACTGCTAACCTGTCTCCCTGCCACTGCATAAGCCTAATACTACTGCTCTTTGTACCTGGCCCTAAGAAGCCACATAATGTGTACTTGCCTCTACATAACACACATTCTGCTGACCTGTGCACTGGCCTCTACATAAGCCTCATAATATGGCCCTATATACTGGCCTCTACATAAGCCTCATACTACTGTCCTGTGTACCTACCTCTAAATAAGCCTCATAATAGGCCCCATTATACCTGCCCCTACATAAGCTTCAAACAACTGTCCTGTGTGCCTGCCTCTATATAAGCCTCATACTGCTGCCTGTGTACCTGCATCTGAATTAGCATCATACTACTGGCCTGTGCACCTGCTTCTGCATAACCCTTATACTACTGCCCTGTGTGCCTACCAGTACATAATCCTCATTCTGCTGCCCTCTATACCTGTCTATACATGAGCTTCATACTACTGTCCTATGGACCTGCCTCTCCATAAGCCTCATACTGCTGTCCTGTGTACCTACTGCTACATAAGCCTCATACTGCTGCCCTGTGTACCTGCCTACCTGCCTCTACATAAGCCTGATACTGCTGTACTGAGTGCCTGCCTCTACATAAGCCTCATACTGCTGCCTATGTACCTGCCTCTACAAAAGCCTCATACTGCTGCCCTGTGTACATGCCTCTTCAAATGCCTCATACTACTGCCCCATGTAGCTGCCAATACATAAGCCTCATGCTAATGTCATTTGTACCTGCCTCTACAAAAGCCTCATACTGCTGCCCTATTAACTGCCTCTGCATGCAAGTACACCTCCTCTGTTGTTAGAGCATACTGCCACTTCCAACTACCTTATCCATCTGCCTGATACTGTCCTGTAAAGGTGCTGCTGAAGGAATCTCTTGTTTTGTCATTCCTCTTTTTGACCTGCATTTGGGGTCAATAATACTATAATCTTCCCATGTGTGCATGCTTTCTGCATTAGAGGTTTCACTGCAGCTATAACATATTTGGGTATTTAAAACAGCAAACCAACTGCAGCACCAACATTAAATAGATAAAAGAATGAGAGGAAACTACTGCTTAGGGAAGTAAACATGTTTTATTCAATGAAGACATTTCCATAATGGGTAACCCTTTACCTTACCTACCCTTCTGCAAATTATGTATTTCTGTTATACAAAAAAAAATAACATCTCATTGATTTTAAATAATACTGTTAAATTATCTAAACTAACCTTACTTCTTACCTAACTAAACTTACCTCTGTTTAAGGATCCAGGTAAGCAGATTTGTATTTGGGATATTTTGCACGCTGCATAATGTAGCTATGTAGTCTAAATACAAAGGTGAAGTCTAATTTCTGCTTCTATTGCTATAACTGGCAGAGCTCTACTGTCATGCATTTTGCAATATTTATTTATTTATTGCCGTTGGTTTATCAGGATAGTCCATTGGGCCATAAAGAACCCATTTTCAATGGAGTCCTGGGGAGAAAAGCTCCATAACAGAAGGTATTTTCAACATTTAACAGTAACAATATTAGTACAGAGAGTTATTAATATTGTGTAAACAAACAAATGTAGAACTCATCAATTTAGAATAGCAGTCATAACAGTTACAACAATAGGAAGAAACGTACTAGTAATTAAATAAATGTAACATAATACTGATTAGAGAATAAATATCATAGCTATAGAAGTAAAATATGGTATTGAGGGTGAATTAAGTAGAGTTAGTTATGTGGGGTGGGAACAAGAGCATTCCCACTGAGAAGCTAGATGAAGGTGAAGAGACTTTTGAAGGCAGAGTGGTTAGAGGTGGTGCGGATGAGTGGAGGTAGGGAGTTCCAGAGGCGAGCGAGGCTGAAGGAAAGAAGGTTTTTGCCTGGGGGATGAGTCGGTTTGTGTACTTCGAGTAGATTTTGATTATTTGACCTTAGAAATCTGTTAGGTAGGTGCATTTTAAAGGCAGAAGAAAGAGAGGGACAGAGGGAAGGGTTGAGAATAAGCTTATGGGCTAGAGTTAGTTGAGTATAAGTTAGTTGATTGGGAAGTTCTAGCCATTTTAGCTTATGGAGGGAGATGCAGTGGTGGGTGGAGGACTTTTGGCTGGTGGCGAATTTAGCAATTTTGTTATAACAGGAGGTAAGTTGTTTTTTTAAACAGGACTGAAGATTAGTTAGTAGTGGGGCACCATATAAAAGGGATGGTATTAGGAAGGAGGTAGAAAGAGTGATTTTAGTAGCAGATGTGAGGTAGGTGTTCTGTCTATAAAGCATGCCAAGTTTCTGGTGTGTTTTTTTTATGTTAATTTGCAGGTGGGAGTTAAATTTCAGTTGGTTATCGATTTGGACCCCAAGAAGCTTGGTTTCTGACACTATTTCAAGAGGTGAGTTGTGTAGAGTAGTAATTGAAAAGGTACCCATGTCGGGAGGGATGACTTTAGAAGGAGTAAATAACATTAGTTTGGTTTTGGAAGCATTGAGAGCTAGATGATTACATAGCATCCATTGTTCTGTGGAAGAGAAGGCATCTTGAGTAAGTTTTTGTAGGGTAGTAATAGAAGAGGCAGAACAGATGATAGTTGAGTCATCTGCATATTAGATGATGCTAGAGAAAGGGATAGATTTGTGGAAGTCATTTATAAAGATGTTGAAGAGAAGAGGACACAGTATGGAGCCTTGGGGAACTCCTGTAGGGGTACCAAGGAAAGAGGAGGTAGCTTTTTTCCATTTTACAGCTTGGCTTCTGTTAGATAGGTAGCTAGAGAACCAGTTCAAAGAGGAGGAAGATAGGTGAAGTTTGGAGAGTTTGTTTAAGAGCAGGCTATGTGAGATAGTATTGAAGGCTTTGGAGAGGTCAAGAAGTAAGGTGGAAACAATTTTTCCAGAGTCACAGGCTTTATTTACAACCTCAAGGAAGGAGAGGAGGGCTGTCATGGTGCTATGATTAGGTCTGAAACCGTGCTGTGTGGGAGTTATAAGATGGTTGTCTAGGAGGTGAGGAAGGAGCTGAAGTTGGACACATTTTTCTAAGAGTTTAGAAATGGGGGACAGGATGGCTATGGGACGGAAATTAGTAATGTTATTATTGTTACCACATTTATGTAGAACAAAAATGTTCTCGTATGGAACCACACGCAAAAGTATTCACTATAATCCACACAAGAAGATGCGCTCTAGCTCAAGTTGATAGCAAAATAAATCCACCGGATGTAATTAAAACCACCAAATAGTATTTAATACCAATGAATAATATAAACAATTTCTGTCGTTAAGCGCTTTCACTAGACTCAGCTAGCTTCATCAGAACAGTTAAAACAGCTGATTACAAAACTTTTTAAATGAAAAATGGCGCCAAAAATGTAATGCCATACTTAAAGCAACATACTATAAATTCAACTCATGCTTGTATTAATAATCAAAATTCATAAATTCCACGTGTTAATACCACTACAAATATGTTAAATATATTAAAATAATACAAAAATTAATTAATATTATTACACTAGATACATATATTAATGATTAATGCTAAAATATAAAACAAAAATTACTTTACATTTGTTATTCAATTTATAATTTGTAATTTTAGGTGCTGTGACTGTAATTTGTGCTTCACTATTTTAACATCAACAGAGGCTTAATGGTAAAATAGTCATTGATGCCTGGTAATCTGGTTGCATCAGTTAAAACTTGCCAAAAAAGCTCTCTGTAGGCTAATACATGTTTAGTATTGCCTTCTCTAGGATCCCTCTTAACTACTTCTGTTATAGCAAATTCAAATTTGTGTTCTTCTCCTTTTTCCAAAATGTGCCTCGCTAATGCATTTTTTGAATCCTTGTTTTTTATACAATATAAGTGTGAATAAATCCGCTGTCTTAATAATCTTTCAGTCTTCCCCACATAAAATGAGGGGCAGACCGTACACATAGCGATGTACACTACCATTCTAGTTTTACAATTACCCTTAACTGGATATATCTTAGTTCTGTTTTCATTTCCTAATATTATTAAACTCTTTGTATATATACTGGAACATTGTTTGCAAGTGCCACATCTCGAAGTGTGTGCACTTTCATTATGTTTTGTCTTATGTCCTAATTCAAGGATTCTCTTGATATTCATGCCCATTTTGTTCACAAATTTGGGTTCAGTTCCCAGTATGTCAGCCAATTCTTTATCTTTGATTATTAGATACCAATTTTTAATAATAATGTCCTTGATGTAATAACTGTAGGGACCAAATTCTACTATACATGCTCTGTTGTAAGTAATATTGGCTGTTTGTTTTACTGATGCTTCCATGACTTGATGCTCTGTACTTTCATTGTTAACTAATAAATTTGATGTATTATTAGAACCAAGTAATGGCTTATATTTGA
This sequence comes from Protopterus annectens, assembly GCF_019279795.1. NCBI lineage: Eukaryota > Metazoa > Chordata > Ceratodontiformes > Protopteridae > Protopterus > Protopterus annectens. Next base: position 682,979,949 of record NC_056727.1, on the reverse strand, counting down.
TTCTTAATTAATACATCATACCATTAAATAGCAATTCCAGAGGACCTGATATGTTATGTTTTTTGCTATATAGAAGGCATCCTGGGATATTGCCCAGGCACATTGATGCAGTGTTCTTGGCCTTAGAGAGAGCATTAATGATCTGTCCCCTAGTGATGATACAGGGAGTTATATTTGATGGTATTTCCTGAGGGAAGTTTGAATGGAAGACAGGGTAAAAGCTGGAGCTGAATTTGTCGGCCAGTAGATTTGCTATGGCTTTTAGCTCAGTATAAGTGGCTCCATTTACAATGATCTATGCACATAACTGTGTATTGCCTTTAAGGTTGCAGACATAGATAAATAATGACTTAGGATTGGCTTTGGCCTGGGAGGCCAAATTTACCTCTTTTCTAGACTTTATTTTGGTTATAAAACCAAGATAAACGATATCCCTTAATGTGAACAGCTACCTTTTCATTCCTTATACCGTCTTACTCTCCCTTCTTCACTTATTCCTTACTTCTATCAAACTCTCTTCCCTGACTTTCTCTCTAAATATACCAAAAATCAATTTTCCCTCACTTCATATTACAATTCTTGTTTGTATTAGACAAACTTACCTTTAATTTTTCTACAAGCTGTCTAAAATTTCTTTAAATATTAAATGATTATCATATAACTTGTATAGATTCTTAACAAACGTTTTTATATTACATAAAATTATTGTTCCTAAAATGTTTTGCAATAATTTGGAGATTTTCTCCCTGGGCCTCCACAGAAAATGGGCTTCTACCCAGACAGATTTTCATGGTAATCAGATATCAATAAATAAATTAAAAGCTGATTGCTATACCTCCTAAGTTTTGCCATGATTTTCTTCCTTCTACCATATATCCTACTAATGATGGGATTCCACCAAGGTGGCTTATTTTTTGAGTTAGTTCTGTGGGTACACCTGCCTGTACTGTAACTATTAACATGCTTGTTTGGGGTTTCTGTGAACAGTTCTATGTAAACAGCAGTGTTCCAAGGGTTTATGGGGCTTGAATATTTTCCAGATTATCACTTACTAGTAGAAAGTTAGCCTTATAGTAGTTCCTGAATATCTTAGAGTTAGCTGGGTTCCAGGTTTTACTTTTACTTCAAGGAAGACCATATTTCTGGTCTGACCTTACCAGAGAATACATTACACTAGGGGTGTACAGTACACTCCCATATTAGTGAAGACCAGATCCAATACATTTGCATCTCTGGTCGGTGTACTGACAATCTGGTCTCGGGAGTTTGTTTGTTAAATCTAGGAATCTCTGTGCATGTACATTTGGTGTCATATACAATTCCCACTTAATAGTGGGGTAATAAAAGTCATCCAGGAATATGGTATTGGGTTGGATGGTGAGTGTTTCCAATAAGTTTAAGCACATGTTATGGATATCTTGGGTCAGGGAAGGGGACCTATAGCTTGCAAAGAAGTGGTATGGGATTTTGCCTATAGTGATTTGAACATGGAAAAGCTCAAGTTCATTGCCCTGTTTAACCATCCTTGAGGTGTATTTATTTTTAATGTAAATCGAGACACCTTCACCTTTATTCCCTTTTTGTGTACTACCTGGTCTAAATGTGTGAAAGGCATTATAGCCTTGCACTGCCAGTGTCCTCTCTGTGGCTTTAAACCAGATCTCAGTGACCGCACAAATATAAGTGTTCTCTAGGGTTAAGAGAGGTTGCAGGGAGTGGAGCTTTTTTAGATTCCTAGAAGGTGATTCACTGTGGTGTCTCCTCAGTTAACAGATGGTTTATGTTGTCACTTGTGTGACAGGGTTTGGAAAGATGGGTTGCTGCACAGCATGTGCATGTGCAACACTGCATTTCAACATGTGGTTCAGTTAAATAACTTATTGTGACAGTATACAGAAGTGAATATGCAGGACATTTGTTGCACAGCAATGTTTTACTTTGCAATGGCACTGCAGCCTATGTCACATTGGCAATATAATTCCTGACTCTGGTAGCAATATTCCACAGATGTATATCCATAAATTTGTGGTTCACTTATGCAATATGTTCCATAATTCATGCCTTTCTGCTTTGGAACAATAGTAAACTGACTTATTTGCATAACCTACTGCATACCTGGACTTCCTCAGTGATGCGGCTGTGTAAATCAATACTGCATACCATAGGAAGACATTTATGAGTTGCAGTTACAGAAATTATTCATGAATGCTAATCAATAAAAGCAACAATAAAATCTGTAGTCCTGTCACACACAGTCAATGAAATAAATTTGTGCCAACCCTGAATTGTAAACTGTAATCATAACTGAATCACTCAGCATTTGAACAAGAACAACCATATAAAAAAAAAACTAAGAAATCACATTTCATTAAGAAAATAACTATACTGCTTAAATAGAAATTATTATGTTTTTCATGTTAAATAACAGCACTGTTTCACAACTGACACCGGCCTATATTCATAGCGAATTGTGAAGCACCTCAGCTTGAACAGCACTGATGTGCTGAGCTGTGCCCCTTTTCTATTAAGGATTCATAATCATTTCTAGCAGGTCAACACCTCATTACCCAGGGATTTGTAGCTCTATGAATCACTCCACTGAGCATTTGAGACAACTTTGTAGCAGAGTGCATTGTTTAAAACATTTGAAAGTTCAAACAAATGAAGGGCTCCCATCTATATATATATATATATATATATATATATATATATATATATATATATATATATATATATATATATATATATATACATATATATATATATATATATATATATATATTTGTGTGTGTATAAATATATATATGTATGCCATTACATTTGCACATCCCTTACATATCTACAATGGCAAGCTAAGCAAAATAATGTAACTCTGCTTCGCTCTGCACAGATTATTATAACTGAAATGGAAAGCTGAGCACAACAAGATTGCCAGTCACACTTATGCATTTTATGCCCTGCCCTGCACAAAGTTTGCATAGTATGGATGTCTTTTCATCCCATACTGTACAAGCCTCTTAACAAGTCACCATGCTGCAAAGCATATTTAGATAGTCTTTGCTCATGGACTACCACTTTTATATGCTGTACTATAAATCTCACTACATAGAAGCACCCAGCAGTAAATACAGGCAGAGAGAGTGTGATGGAGTCTGTAAATCAGGACACTCTTGCAAGGCAGGAAAGGCACTTTCTGTTGGCCTACACAGGCCACACAATAATTTCTTTATCATGCATGGTAAAATGCATAACTAATTTAACAAACAACACATAGACATTAAACTGATTCTTATGAAATAGACATGCAGTGATGGTTTCCCATCATGATACCAGAGTAAAATATTGAATACAGTGGATTAAACAGAGCAGTTTGTGAATATTACTAATATCAAGGAATAAATATCTATTTACACTTCACATTGTTAACTGCTTCTTTAATTTCTGTAATTTATTATCATTTTACTTAAGGTAAAAAGTGGATTTATGTGTATAATTTTAATGACAATGTGTTTTTTTTTTAATTTACTGAAATTGTTTAGCCAGTTTACATAACAGAACTGAAAAACACATTGTATTATAATTCCTCTGTTATGTGACTAGCTTCAAATTGCGTTATACAACTAATATTAACAACACAACGATTGCAGTTACACCTAAAGAAATACTTAAATCCTACCACACTTTTTAATGAGACGGTAGATTATCTTTGGTATGACATTCCTTGGCCTTTTAAATAAGAAGAAAATGATGGTATTAAAGAAGCGGGAGTTATTCAAAATGACAGTCTCTGTAAGATAACTCCATTTTCCTCCAAATAAAAAGAAAATTAGGAATTAGAAACAATATTATTGTGAAAATAAGTTTATACAGCAGAATAAAGTGTTCACTTTCTCACCACACCACCAATTATAACCTCTGTTTTTCAAAATAGAAAATCTTTTAAGCTGCACCAGGCTTTGTAACAGTTCATCAGACTCAAAATATTAAGTGATATTATAAAAGATTACTAAAACTAAGAAACCAAACTTTGCAGAAAAAAATAAACATATATATTGCTTTCAGGAAATGCTTGACCTGTAAGTTATATAACTAAACAGACGTAACAGACTGTAACATGCATATACCTTCCAGCACCTAAAGTAAGCTCAGACATATGTGGGCAGCATTAATGGAAAGTCAAAAGTGACTGCATAAGTTATACTGCCCACATGCAGATTTTCTCAACTACCAGAAATAGCACCAGTGTAAAAGAGTTTTTCACTTAAAATTGTCTGTAAAAGTAATTTTCTGGAAGTTAATTTTATAATATCTGTACCAATATCACAACAGAATTAGCAACACATTGGATCTCAAGGGTATCTGTTAGGCTTGCCACAGTTTCTGGAAGAATTTAAATAACCCTTAACAAACAAACAATACTACTAACCTCTTATCTTTTGGTTCCTTCTATCAGTTATGTCAATGAAATATATATTTCGTAAAGCAGAAAGGATAAGCAATGTGTGCATTTGTTCTAATCCTAAAAGGATGCATCCTTTTATTAAACCAATGATGTCATCTTACTGCGTTTCACCTTTGGGACTAAAGACAAACAGTCAAGCATTCTGCTACAGACACCACAGAGACCCTCCAGTCCATCCCCTGCCTTACATGCACATACTGTTATGAAGACCAGTCCATCCCCTGCCTTACCGCACATACTGTTATGAAGACCAGTCCATCTCCTGCCTTACCGCACATACTGTTATGAAGACCAGTCCATCTCCTGCCTTACCGCACATACTGTTATGAAGAGTCACATTTTATATGTAGCAGGGAACTGCATATTTTCTCTCAATGCCCCAGCAGCAGCACCCATAGCCTGTCCATCATAACTTCAAGTTTAGCTTTTTTTTTTTTTTCTTCTGACAGATATGGTCTTATATGATTGAGTTGTTTCCAGTTATTAAGATATTGCTAACTCCAAACTGCCTGAAGGAAGCCTTGGCCCTTAAACCCTGCTGATTAGGAGGTGTCACTGATCAAGTGGATTTGTTTTCCATCCTAGGATGTAGGTCATTGTCAAGTGTCCTAAGTATAGTTGGAGTTTGGGAAAGTCTCACACCCTTATGGGTTGATAAAACCTTGAACAAGTTATGAAGTGTGATATAAGTGGTAAAATGTTGGTAGAAGTCAGACACGGAGAACAGCAGATGCAAATCAGTCAGCGAGATCATAAGAATGCAGTATTCTTGCACATGGAGACTCTTGCTTCAGAGAAATGACAAGACAATAGATTTTGAAGAAGGAATACATTATATAATCCACTCTGTCTTATACCAGGAGTAGGTTTTCCATGTAAATGGGGTATTATATTTGTTCAAAAGCCTACAGATAAATTATTTTTAATTAGTTCTTGCATTTGCTCAGCATTACCAAATAAGGATTACAGACATTGGAAGAGTAAGGGGTGAGTTACACAGTCAGAAGTCAGCAAGGCAGAATTATTTGATAATTTCAGATTTGTTTTTATGACCAACCTTTTGAGTTATGAAATCATGCCACTGTAATATGTTTTCTTGTCATATGCACAGATAAAATCATTCTGATTATTTGAGAAATAGTAACATTTCTGTAGAGATGAGAGTCTACACAGCTGACCAGAAATCTGATTTGTTTTGTTCCCCAGTCTGGTTAAGCATTCTCAACATAAAAGAACGATCTTTTGATTCCTGAAACAAATATGTTCATCAGTAACTGTCTATCCATCATAGTTCAAATGCTACACATACAGGACACAAATTGTGCCATGGTTAACATCAAAATAATAGTTTGTCATTTAAACAAATGCAAAAAAAAAAAAAAAAAAACAGATTATTGCATCACTCCATATCAACAGTTAGTGTGTGTTTGAGTTATGTCAGGCAACAATCTCACATGCATAAATAGATGGGCTATTACCTGCATGTGCTTAATGTGTGTGTGTGTGTGTGTGTGTGTGTGTGTGTGTGTGTGTGTGTGTGTGTGTGTGTGTGTGTGTAAAGCACTGCCTTTATTTTTTAGAAAAAAACTGAAATGGCCACACTCTTCAATCCACTAAGCAGTTGTTAGTAAGGGCTATTTCAACCACTTGATATGTCGGTCAGTATGCCTTTGCAATATCTGTGGTAGTCAAAAGAAATACAGAAGACAGACTTACTTGTCTTCATTTTTTGTGTGCATATGATTTTACCATTGTTATTACCTGCAACAAGCTGAAATGAAGTAGCAGTAGTAGTTGTAGTATTAGTAGTAACAAGCTGAGATAGCGTAGTAGCATTAGCAGAGGTAGTAGTAGCAGTAGCAGCAGTAGTAGTGGTAGTAGTAGTAGCTATGGTAGTAGCAGTAGTAGTAGCTGTGGTAGTAGTAGAAGTATTAGTAGCAACAGCAGCATTAGTAGTAGTATTAGTACTAGTAGTAACAAACTGAAATGCCATAGTAGAATTAGTAGTAGTATTAATAGCAGCAGTAGTAGTGGTATTAGCAGCAGTAACAGCAGAAGTAGTAGTAGTAGCAGCAGCATTAGTAGTAGTAGTAACAAGCTGAAATGCAGTAGTAGAGGTAGTAGTAGTAGTAGCTATGGTAGTAGCAGTAGTAGTAGTAATAGAAGTAGTAGTCGCAGCAGCAGCATTAGTAGTAGTAATGGTAGTAGTAGTAGTAGCAGCAGCAGTAATCGCAGTAGTAGTAGCAACATTAGTAGAAGTAGTAGTAACAGCAGCATTAATAATACTAAGTAGTAGTAGACGTAGCAGAAGTAGCAGCAGTTGTAGCAGTAGCAGTGGTAGTAGCAGTAGTTATAGCAGTAGTGGTAGCAGTACTAGCAGTGGTAGTACCAATAGCAATAGCAGCAGCAGTAGTAGTAGCAGCATTAATGTAGTAATAAGCTGAAAGACAGTAGCAGCAGTGATAGTAGTAATAGTAGTAGTGGCATTGTTTTCCTCTTCACTACAGTCAGTCTGCCTTTGAGTTACTGGTGGCAATTGGTAGAAATGCATAAGCAAATGGACTATTATTTTTAGTTGTAGTGTATAACAAGGATCACTGACTTTGTTACTCTTTGCAACAGTTGAAATGCAAAAGGAGAAATTGTGATTTTTCTCTCCACTAGCCCTCAGCAGCCAGTATATCTCTAACTTAATACTGTCAACAAGCTGAAAATATAACAAAACACTATTGCCTGCATTTTGTTAAAATCTATATGTGTATGTGTGTGTGTGTGTGTGTGTGTGTGTGTGTGTGTGTGTGTGTGTGTGTGTGTGTGTGTGTGTGTATACGTGTGTAAGTATCTGTGTGATTAGGGAGTCACTGTTGTTAATTGTTTCAAACAAGTGAAATGGATTACTAGGGGCTTGCTTTATCTCCACTAATTAGACAATACTATTGTGCCTGTACCCACTTTAGTTGGGCAATTAATTTACCTTTGAGGTGGCTACAAGTAAAAATGTATAGCTACATGGATAATTGGCTTCAGCTGGTTCATGCGTGCATGGGATCATGGGATAGTGTTTAGTACCTTTGATATTTGTTGGATATATACAGAAATATATTACTATGGCTATAGTTTCTCTCCACTAGTAATAGCTCCTGTGTCAACTCTAGCTGGATAGTCAGACTGCCTGCGTGTTACTGCTATGAACAGAAATTCATGTATATAGAGACTACTGCTTATATTTTGTAATTGTATGTGTGCTGGGAGAAGGGGGGTATCACTGCCATTGTTATTTGCTGGAAAACAAACTTTAATATGACACTGTATCCACTTTCTCTGTCCTGTAGTCAGTCAGTCCATCAGTCATGGTTACTGAACCAATTCCTGCTGGTGAGTCAGTCTTCTTCTGAGTTTGTGATATGAGCAGAAATATGGATCTATAACCTATTATTGCTTGAATATTCTTAATGCTGTTGTATACAGTGGGGAGGGTGAAGTGTCTTCATTATCTGTTGGAAAATATGCTGATGTACAATAGCCAGTCAGTCTGCTTTGCTATGACCGTTATGACTTTGACTTACTGGCGGCAATGAGCAGAAAATATTTGCAATTTGTTTAAACATTTATCATCTGGGTAAGCTCTGGTCCAAGGACCCTTCTCAAGTACAGCCAGGGCCAAACAGCATAAACTGATGGTAACAATGTAGGATATAAACAGTCACATAAAAAGCAATTAAGTTTGCAATTAAGTACATGCATAACTGTATGGTCCATTGCTTGCATTTCATTATTATGTGCTTGTTGAGGGGGTGGGGTGATGCTATTGTTTTCAAAATGTTGAAATGCATATCAACAGCAGTTCATCTCTCCACTACTCATTCTATCAGTTATCCACACAACTGAGATTCTCAATGTGATTTTGAATTTTGTTTGGCAAAACTCTATACACAACACTAGTATGATTTTTATCTGCAATTTTTGCTGCATGTGTGTGTGTGTGTGTGTGTGTGTGTGTGTGTGTGTGTGTGTGTGTGTGTGTGTGTGTGTGTGTGTGTTGCTACAATTATTTATTGGAAAGCAAGTTGAAATGCATTACAATAGATGACTGTTTGACTACTAGCCAGAAAGTCCAGTATAAAGTATTGAATCCATTCGGACATTTATTATACCTTTGACTCTCTGGTAGGTTACTAAGACAGTTCACCGTAATTTATCATACCTGTTTTAATAACATATTAATGGATGTGGTAACAAAAAAATTATCTGTTCACTTTGCCCAAAATGACAGAAACCCAATATAAAATGACACAAAAAGAAAGTGGTGCATTTTTCCCACATCCTGCAAAATACAGTTTTTTTCATAGTTACGGCTAGAATATTTGTATACTAATGCTAATTATATCATGAATGGTAGCATCAATGTTAAAGAGCATAATAACATCTGTAAGCTGACATAGTTTAGTATATCACTGCAGTAAAACAGTCAAGAAGAGATGTACATCCCATAAGTTATGGATGGTTGTTGGTGCACAGCTATGGATAATGTAATATAATATAATATAATATAATATAATATAATATAATATAATATAATATAATATAATATAAATATAAATATAATACAATATAATAGAATATAACATAATATAATATAATATAATATAACATATAAATATAAATATAATACAATATAATATAACATATAATATAATATAATATAATATAATATAATATAATATAATATAATATAAATGTAAATATAATACAATATAATATAACATATAATATAATATAAATATAAATATAATACAATATAATATAACATGTAATATAATATAATATACTATAATATAATATAATATAATATAATATAATATAATATATATGTTTTCACATTTTTGTTTAGTAATAATGTGTTAACTAACGTGGCAGCAAGAATATAAGTCCATATCCATGCTCACAAAGTATGGTGGTAAAAAAAAAGAAAGGAGAGATAGGTAACAAGGACACTGTTGCTGTACAGCTATATGTATGTTCCTGGAGTTCTGAATATCAGTACTGTTTGCATTGTAATGCTAATATCTAAAGAATGGTTATGGTAGCATTAGACATTAAAGCCTAATCTTTACGCTATTAAGGTCTAGTACATCTGATTTGGGAAACAGACAATATAAAATGTAAATTCCATGGGATGTTCGTGATTGTGCAAAATGTTCATGTCATGGACTTGGACACAATTCCTTAAATGTGAGGTCATTTAATTATAGGGCATTATTAAGAAAATGACAACAAATGGAAATGGGTAACATGAACCCATCTGGTGATTTTTTTTTGGGGGGGGGCAGTTAGGAATATAGTGGTTAATTTTTATTTGCATTAATATAATCAAAGATGGGTAAGATGAAAGCACAAATGATGCTATCTGACAAACAAATTTGTTTTGTATACTTTGCATGTAATATGCATGATTAATTATGCGTTTAGTATTGTTTGGATATACTGAAAATATGTATGAATATTTTCCATATTATACAGCTTTGGTAAGAGAAAATACAACCCTATTCCTTACAATTGTATTTTCTCATAATCACTGTATAACAACCCTCACTCTCTTTAAAGATGTTTTGATGTGTTTTTTCTCACTATTTCCTGTAAAAAATTATAATGTTTATTTTTATGAAATATGCATAATTTCAATTTTACATTTTGGTATTCTAAAAACATAGTTGTAAAACTATATGGAGCTTTATCCCTGGGCCTCCACTGAAAAAGGTTTTTATCCCACTTGGACTTTCCCGGTAAACACAGATACATACATGCATACATATATATGTAAATAAATAAATAAATATTCAGTACTTACGTATTATCGCAACCACATTTCCACGGTTGCGAAAAGCACATACCTGCAGACAAACGAGTGCCTGAAACCCTTCAAACTGCTGATCATAGTCCTTACTACTGGCCAAAATGTTTACATTACTTTCAGGGACAGGAACAGTTTAAGAAATCCTGTACCTGTTTTGCATGCCTTACAAACTCATGCTTGAGTTAAAATCATGGCTGGTCTCATACTGTCTGTTGGAATCTTTTTACAGAGTAGAAGAAGTCATTCACAGAAGGAAAACACAGAAATGAAAAACTCCCTTAAGAAACTGCTTCACTAAAATGATAGAAGAACATAGAGACTCCATGGGCAAACATGCTGAAATGGCTGCAAGATGTGCCTTGAGAGAGGAGTAAGAGAGGCCAGAGGATAGTAACTCACAAATATTTGAGTGATGATGGCACCATAGTTATTGGCTAGGTACCAACTAAAATTCTACAAATAACTATATGGTGCAATATGTCATACACCTTTAGAAAACCTAAAATAAGATAAGCAACTCTGTTCTGGTACTATGGATCTATCTTGTAAGGTTGCAGAGATATATCCTTTTTTTCTGGACATGTCCATTGCAAATTTTAGCAAAAATAAGCATTTTCTTCCTTGTTCATGATGTTTCTTCTGTATCTTATAATGAAAACTGAATAAAATATACTACAATATACTACAAAATTTAGCCTTTTCTGACACGAATTTGGAATATAAAATGAGTGTTACCATTTTTAGATTTGAAAATAAAACCAGTGAATTTACCAATGTCCCATGAACAAACCTCCTGATTTGTATTTCTGGTAACTCTCATAATTTATGAAATATGCTTTCTTAACATGAAAAGCTCTTTAGGCATATTGTCATCAAAGTCTTCAGGAAGCCAGATCATTAAATAGCCATTGGTGCCTGAGTTAAAAGAACAGTAGTCTTTACGAAAAATGTTTCTTGACCCAGACTGTTTATAATCTAATCTGAATAGGTTTGATTAATCTGAAGATGGCAGGACCCAAACTGAATCATTAAACGTAGCATATGCAACCCTTTCCAATAACAGCTTATAAGAATATACAGTGCTGAAGTGGTGCTAATTCAGATAATGAAGAATCTTTATTCTTGTCATTCTATGATGCCTTCCATTCCTACGACAATCCCTGCCCCTGCACTACTCTTACTCCTCATTCTTCTTCCTCTATACCATTCCACCTCTTATACCAACTTTCACCTAAACCCTGCATATCCACCTCCACCACCACACCCTACAAATCATTACCACAATATATCTGCCTCTTTAACTCCATTTCATTCCTCCTTTCTATTAAAATTAAAACTCTTCCAAATCCCTAATAAATACTACAAACCTAAACCCACCCCTACCATCCTTTCCCTAACAAATTAAAGCCCAACAAACTTACTCACCTTCTCTCTTTCCTCAGCTTAGCAGGTGACATTCATCCCAACCCTGGACCAAACATGTCTCAAACAAATAACCATAACTTCAACAACAAACCAAATTGTAAAGACCTCAAATTTCTCACCATCAGTGCCCAAAGCTTAACTAATAAAATCACCCTCTTTCATGCTTGGCTAAACCATAATTCAATTGATATTGTAGCCATCAATGAAACTTGGTTAAAACCACACATAACCGACACTGAATTCCTTCCCCGCGGTTTTCAATCCCTCTGATCTAACCGCATAAACAAAAGAGGTGGTGGTATAGCACTAATCTACACTAATCACTTATCCATCACTCCCTTCCCAAATCCTATCCCTTCCTTTCATAATGCTGAACTAGTAACTAGCATTCTAAAATTAAATGACCATAAAAGTATCTGTATCACCTCCATCTACATTCCTCCTGGCAACAACACCAATACCTTGGAAGACATCCTCTCCTGGTCCTCCTCAAATATTAAACATGAAACTTACATTATGGGAGATGTAAATATTAACTGGCAAAAAATCAGTGACTAAAATCCCACCTTATCTATCAATCTTTTAAATTTCACACAACTTATTAACTCTACCACTAGGCCCAGCAAAACCAACCTCACAGGCTCCATCCTAGACTGGATCCTGGTGTCTCATCCAAACAGAACCACAACATCTGGTGTCATTCATTCCAGACCCTCTAGGAGACCACCTCCCTGCCTTCACCCATAGAACAACACCCTCTTCCTCCTTCTCCCACAAATTCCTACACACTCGCAACTTAACCAACTTTAACCCCTCCACCTTCTCTGACTCCCTCAAAATCACTAACTGGAACCCACTAAAACCCTACCCCTAGACTAAGCCGTTCATTTCTTCAACACTAAATTCCTTACTGTCCTAAACTTCTTAGCTCCAATCCATACTAAAAGAGTCAAAGCCAAGATTGCCCCTTGACTTACTAAAAAAACCAAGAAAATCATCATAAACAACCTGAATATTTACTTAAATACAAACAGTTACGAAACCTAACCAAAACACATGTCATAAGAGATAAAAAGTCTCACTACAACCATTTACAAATAAATCATGCAAAAAAACCCAAACAATTCTTGAATTCTATTAACTATCTTCTTAAGCCTGGTACAACAAAGAACCCTTGTCCTGATACTAGCAAATCTGACCAAGAAATTGCCAATCTATTCAACTCCTTCTTCACCTCTTCTATTGCTGAGCTAAGCAAAACCTTCCCCAACAACATCCCCCACCCCCTCTTCCCAAGTCTCCACATCCTCTTCTCCCTCTTCCCCTATCTTTAAACTCAAACCCATAACCACCCACTTTATAAAAAAACTTCTCTCCAAACTCAAACCTTGCACCAATGCCCTTGACAACATCCCATCCTCCTTCTTAAAAATTGCCTCCGACAGTATTGCTCTCCTTATTAGCATCCTGATAAATAGATCTCTTCTCGAGTCTTATGTACCCAAACTATGGCACTCTGCTTTTATTCTCCCACTCCACAAAGGTGGAAAAAATTGTAACTTTTCTAACTTCCATCCCATAGCCATCCTCTCTCCTATCTCAAAAATTCTTGAAAAATGCATCCACCTGCAGCTCATGCCATTCCTAACTGAACACCAGCTGCTCTCTCCTACCCAACACGGTTTCCACCCTGGGCATAATACAAACACAGCCCTTCTCTCCTTCTTACACTCTGTCAATTCAGCTCGAGAGTCTGGTAACTTAGTTTCATCTGTTTTCTTAGATCTATCTAAAGCTTTCTAAACCATCTCCCACCCCCATCTACTAAACCATCTATCTAACCTCAACATCTCCCCAAAAACTCTATCCTGGTTTTCCAGCTACCTTTCTGACAGGTCCCAAGCTGTGAAACGGGGCCAAGCCTCCTCCAGCTTCCTTCCTAGCCCCATAGGAGTTCCCCAAGGCTCCATACTTGGCCCTCTTCTATTTAACATCTTCGTTAATTATTTCCACAAAGCTATTCCCAATACCAAAATTGTCCAATACGCAGACGACTCTACTTTGATCTGCTCTGCTTCCAGCTTTAAAGAACTCCAATCTCTAACTCAAACCGCATTCACAACCACAGAAAAATGGATGCACAAAAATCACCTCTCACTTAATGCTAACAAAACTAAGATTCTTCTTTTCCCCCACTCAAAATCCACCACCACCGAAAAAAATTCATTTCAAATTTCTTGCCTTAACAACTCCAACATCAACACCATTCCCTCCGTTAAACTCCTAGGGGTCACAATCGATGAACACTCAAAATTCAATACCCATATCCAACTTAACATCAAAAAAATCCATATAAAACTCTGCCTACTATACAGAAATAATCAATTCCTCTCCCCCTCTACTCGACATATCTTAGCCACTAGATATCTCCTTCCATCTCTTCTATATGGTGCCCCTCTGCTTACAAATCTATCTTCTACCCTAACCTCCAAACTGGAAGTATGCTACAATAAAATTTCCAAATTTGCCACTAAGGCAAATTCCCTCTCTCATCACTGCACATCACTACAAACTCTAAATTGGCTTGAACTCCCCATTAAACTAGACTACCTCCAAATTGTCTCAGCCCACAAAATAATCTTTCAACCCACCCTCTGCCCCACACTATCCAATATTCTCCAACCTTACACCCCTCAGACCCCTTAGATCTTCTAACCAAAACCATATTTCCATCCACAAACCCAAATGCCCAGCCGGTCCACTTTTACTCTCCTTTTCCCTTGCTAAAAAATGGAATGCCCTTCCCTCTGCCCTGAGGACCTGTGACAACCTACACTCCTTCAAAACTCAACTCCTCTCCTACCTGCATACTCACCGAAAATGTAACTGCACACTTCACTCTATACCCCCCCCCAGCTCCCCTTTTCCTTTTCTCCTGGCTAACCTTCATACCTTCCTTATTTCTCTCTTAGTCACACATTGCTAATGTAACTAACAGTTACTCCCAACCCTATGCAAATTGCCTATCATCCTCCAGGACTCTTTCCTTAACTTCAAATGTTACTGAACTGAAGGACTACCAACTTGAATGCATACTACCTACAATTTAAAAAATTCAACCTTTTGTATGTAAATCAATTTTATCTTTGAATTTTATTTGTACTTCTTAAATTTTATCATTATGTCTTGTAACATTGTATTATGGAGCTTTTCTCCCCGGCCCTCCACTGAAAATGGGTTCTTTGGCCCAGTGGACTTCCCCAGTCACCAAACTGGAATAAATAATAGAAGTCCTGTTCAGTCTTGGATCTGTACAACCTGTCATTACAATTTTTCTGTTGTTCATCAGAATGCAGATACTTTTTTTTTCTGAATTGCAGTCTGAGCTTATAGCAAGTGCCATTTAATGATGATTGGCATATTGAGTATTAGTGGCCAAAGAAGGAATCCACTGAAAGTCAACATAATATAATAGCTGGACCAAGGCCACAAGCAGAAACAAAAATGTGAATAATGCCTTGAAACAGAATATGTAATCCAGACACTGGTATTAAAAACAGACCAAAATATAGTCCTTTATGTCAGCTGTTGTTACCAGAAGAAATATATTTTCCATATTAGAAATGTTGCCATGATAAATTAATTGGTTCATGCAGAAGCACCTCTTATATTTACAACCTCATAATATTGTTTTGATTTCAATGTTGGCTACATTTTCAGGTAACAGATAAATGACACAGGTTGTCTCCATGTGGCAGAATATGTAGCAGAAAGTTGTTGATGTGAAACATCCAGGGCCATACACACTGCCAGAATAGTGGCAGATAGAAGTCATGAGCAGCCTATTAACATAAAAAGACCAATATCACTTCAGCTGTGACTGCCTGAAAGTCTTACACATCCTGCCAGCCTGATGGTATAGTGGAAGAGATACTACCTGCAACTCCTGTGTCCTTTGTTTGACTAGTAGTTTTATGGCCTGAACAGCGCACAAGAATAAAAGTAAGGCTTGAGCAATTGGTGTATTTTCCATTTTTACAGAGGCAGGAGATGTTTTGTGCTTCAGGAAAGCCCAGCAGTGGATACTTGATGAAGGGGAAGTGGGATCCATAGATGTCAGGTAATGAACTTGAAAGGTGCTATCTGATGCCCACAGCTTCAGATATGGATGTAAGAAAGTACCTTGTACTAACTGTCTTCACTGTATGTCAGTAAGTATTGGGGAGAAAAAATCTAGGGAGAAGCCTAAAAATATGTTTCCAGAAATATGATGATGTCTGTACCAAGTCATCACAGTGAGACTTAACGAAAGATTAATATTCTTCTTGTCCTTCAGCTGAGATGTTAACTGAGGCCCTCTCTGCCTGAGTTGGAGGCAGTGCAAGGGGATGTAAAAGATTTCACGGCATTTATCAAAAAGAGTAGGGTTTTTTTAACACAACAGAAAAAAATATTTAATTATTTAAAAATATAAATATTTAAAGGCACGTCTATTTTTTACTTACTTTGTATAATTTTTATAATAGCCTCATAATTATTCTTCCATAATTGAGCCCACTCCTTTTTCCACAGCAATAATCTGATTTTTCGCAATATAGCAGACAAAATTTATTTCACATTAAACATAGTTTCATTCATTCTTTCAGTCCAAATGACCCATATTACATAAAATAAATTCTTATCTACCTTTCTCACATGGTCTTTCTTCTCATTCTTTTAATATCCTTACATAATTATATGCATATTTATATTATTTATCTCATTAATATTAAAAAAAAAAAACTTCACACAGCTTTTAATCCTTTACATTTCAAAAAAAAAAAAAAAACATATGCTCTGTAGTGTCTTCCTCTCCAGAAAATAAACACACTCATTCAATGTTCTTTTTATATGACCTATTCCCCCTTTACTGATAATTTATTTATTACCACTCTTGATAGGAAATCTTGACACTCTATCTTGGTACACCATGTTTTCCTTACTCTGATAGCTTTAATCAGTTCTTCTGGTAAATTATCCCATGGATTTACATAATAATATTGTTTCATAGGTTCATAGGTTGGTACAAGGCTATTGTCCCTAGGGCCTATACAAGCCTAGCATAACAATTCCCTGGATATTTCTTCCCACAATATTTAGTTCTCTGGATCATCACTTTATTAGACCTCATTGTTTTTTTCTAATTTTTTATTTGCCATGTTATTGTGATCTTTGAAACTATAAATTGTGTCATTTTTTATTTTTGTAGGTGTGATTTAGTATATTTATGAATTGCTTGAATTTTTATTAATGGATCATTTATTTAATATATCTTTTAAAGAAAATGTATGCCTCAATTTCTTGATAATTTTTAATTTCTTCACTTGCATATTATTTTTCTCTTTTTCTTAGTCTTATCATTTCCCAGAACTTTTTGTACTTATATTTAAACATTCTCCCTACCAAATTTTCATTCTCTTCCTTTTCTTACTTTAATACTCTATTCAAGTTTAATGAATCAGAATAAAGAACTGGATTTAGTAACCCAAATTCCCTTCCATCTTTACTCATATACAATCCTTCTTTTCACTGGGTTTCATCTTGAACCCCATATGAAAGAAAAAAAGCAATTTGACAATTTCCTTTTCATATTTTCTGGAGCATATAAACATTTTACATATACGCTATTTAACTATTAATATCAAATTCACCAGATAGACATTTTCCTTAAATGTTGATCTATAAGTCCTCCACATAAGACATATTTCTTTCATTTTTTTTTTATCAAAGCCTCACATTGCATCATAACTACATAATTTTTACAAATGTATTCCTAAAAAGACACTTCATTCATGAAAAATACACACCGTCAATTTTCACTACATCACCCAAACCCTTACTTCTATCTATATTCAAGGTCATTTTCGATTCAGACAAACCAACACTTCCCTCATCCATATTTTCTTCCAAGCACCTACAACTATATTGTCTGTGTATATCAAAACTACTGGAATCACCACCTCTTTTTGCATCACATATATAGCACCTTTCATTTTGTAAGCTACTTCACTCACTATCACATTCATTACCAATATGCATATTTCTTTACTCAGCCACCCTTTCACTAACACTCTCATTCTATTATTCTGATAAGCTGAGAATATTACATTAATTCCAGATTCTTGGCTGATATATTTTTAATTTGGAATGGCTTTGTTGACAGACTAAATCAATTTTTATAATTTACTAATTTATCAAATGATTTTTTAACTTTTACTTACAGTTAAACTGGTTCTAGTATTAACTATTTTATATTATATAAAAATTAAAAAAAAAAATGAAATATGAATCCACTATTTATCCTAAATCCATATTTATTTTCAGTGCTTACCTATTATATATATGGACAGCCTAGTGGTGTAGCAGTTTGCATTGTCACCTCACAGCAAGAGGTTCTCTGGTTCGATTCTTGGCCGGTGTGCCTTCTGTGCAGAGTTGGCATTTCCTCCCTGCATTTGTGTGAGTTCCTCTGGGTGCTCCAGTTTCCTCCCACATTAAAAAGACATACGTCTGGAGCATTTCTTCCCAGGCCTGATCTGAAAATTGGCTCAATCCAAGTCAGACTTTCCTAGTAAACAACTGTTAAATAAAATAAATAAATAAACTATAGTAACCACCACTCTTTTTAGGCAGAAATATAGCTTAGGGAAGGTCATATGGTTAGACTATCATGGATGGTATCTGAAAAAAAAGGGATTTTGGAGAAGTGAAATGTACTATAACAGATGTTATATGAAAGAGGGTGCCCAATAAAATTGTGCAAATATGTAGAGAAGGAAGCTATTTCTAAAACAGATACCAATTTCAAACATATCCTGAAAGGGGGACAAGTTAGTAATGATGTTACAGATACCCCCATTGCTGTATTTGATAAACCAATGGTATAACCTTTTAATAATAGAAATAAAGTGGTTAAAGAAATTATGACTAGAAATTGAAGGGTACAAATTCACAATCATAACTCTTTAATGACCAAGTTAGGTACGGACATGAGATTTGTACATAAAAGAGGTAATAACATTAAATATCTTGGAAGGAAGTATTGGTGATACCAATGTAAATAGGGCTGTGGAAATATATGGTAAATTTTCATATTGCCTATATATTTATATGGGTGATAAAATTAATAGCTAACTATTCCAAAGATATTTATTGTAAAGATAAACAGAACTGTAATATGGCAGGGGTAATATATTTAGCCTGTTGTTAAGTCCTGTCAGGCATTCTATGTGGGTACAACTGAGATTGTTGAACTGGAGAATTTATGAACACCTGTACAGTATACAAAAGGGAGATGTTAATAATGCATTGTAAAAACATTCCTTATCATGTATTAATTTTGATACCTTTAAGGTTTTTTTATAGTTGAAAGAGTTTCCCCATTTTTAAAAGTGACTGACTGGCAGACTTATTTAGAATATAGAGAATTGTGGGGAAAACTTTTATTGTAAAAAACTCTGTTCCCTGACTTGAATGATAAAGTTTCAATTAACAGCATGCTGAAATTGTGATCTTTGAAACTATAAATTGTGTTATTTTTTTATTTTTGTAGGTTTTTGATTTAGTATATTTATGAATTGTTTGAATTTTTATTAATGGATCATTTATTTGATATATCTTTTTAAGAAAATGTATGGCTCATTACTGATTAAGTAATGATATCATTAGGTGTTATAAATTAAGGATGATGGAACTGTTTTGTTATTCTGATGAAGCTTGTATGTTTGGATGAAATTGCTTAATATTAAAGTTTTATATAATTTAACCTCTCCATTACAGTTTCCCGTGTTTGTTTGACATTATTTTATGTTCTAAGTTACACTGGCCATCTGTTATGTTTGTTTTTATTTTTTGTTCTTGACATATCACTCTCCTAATTTTATTACTTATCCCATGCTTATCCATAACATCCCAAAAAGCATCATGCCCTACTGCATCAAATGCTTTGCTGATATTACCTACCATAAGTTACACATCCTCCATTTTACTTATAAAATTAGCCAGAATTTTTCTCACAGCCAATAACAATTATTGACATCCCGGGTCTGTATTAGGTGACTGAAACTTTAGGTAATCGAATACCTAAAGCTCAACACCTAAACAGCGAAAGCTGTAAACATCGAATGTCCGTTTCTGCAAATTTTTTTGTAGGGAAAGAATTTGCTTGCCCATTATTGGGAATCTATCCTTTTCTCCACTGTAAAGCGATCTTGGTATATTTAGATAGTTGAGGTGTAAGGGGCACAGACCCCCACATGGGGGGTGTGCCCCCCATTTGATTAGGGTTTGAACATTTTTTTTTTCCTCCGGCCAAGCAAATTCTTTCCCTACAAAAGAATTTGTGGAAGTGGCTGTTCAATGTTTACAGCTTTCCCTGTTTAGGTGTTGAGATTTAGGTATTCAATTACCTAAAACTTCGACTATATAATATAGACCCGACATCCCTTCCCTTTTATACCATATATACTTTCTTACATAGTATCCCTCATCCTTACATAGTATCCCTCATCCTGCCTCCCATTCTCCTCTGTATTATTATAATAAAATATATAATCTATGTTATTTAGTGTGATAGGGCTCTACTATTTGTTTCATTATTCTTATCTTTCTTCCATATAAATGTTAATATCTCACTAATAACCCTTCATAAACAAACCCATACTTCAAATATTTATTCAGTGCATTTACAAAATTCTATCTTTGTCAATCCATTACTTCTTGTACATTCCATACTCTATACCATCTAAGCCTGACACTGAATTAACACTTACTTTCCTAAGTACTTCATCCAATTCACTAACAATAATTTATTTTTCAAATTCTTCCCTAACTTGTTCTGGATTTCTTTTTACTTTCCATTCTGCCTATTTTCCTTCTTTTTACTCTTATACATATTTTCCACATGGTGCGCTACAATGCTCATAATTTGCTCCTGTGCTCTTTTTACCTCTCATTTTACTTTTTTATTTACCTAATTATACTAATATCCTCCTTTACTATTTTACCCAAATATGTAGAAACTGCCTCTCTTCAACCTTGTAAATAAAATCTCTGCCTAAATAGAAATGCTTTATTTTTTCAATTTCTTTTATACATTTCTTTTTCTGTATCATAATTCTCTTGTGTATTATTCCCCAAATCCATTAATACATTTCTATACATTTCTTATATTTCAGTTTCTCTTCCTTTCTTATATCAGTCTGTAACTGGAAAAAAAAACACTTTTTATGCTTCTTTTTAAATTCGATCTACCATTCAGACCAGTTTTTAAAGTCATGGTTACATGATCCTTCCATAACTGCAGTATTTCTCACTCTCTAATTTCATCACATAACTTCTCATTTATTCTTTTATTTCTTTTCCTATTTTAATATAGTCCTTTTCTTCTATCACCTCATTCCATATTGCTAAATGGTCTGAAAAAAGCATCATAAGTGTATCACCATCTGCTATTCGCAAGCCTTCTGCTAATATAAAATAATCAGACTCACAACACTTGTTCCTGACAACCTGCTGTCTAAATAACTCAGCATATCTGATGACCTCATTTGCTACCCTGTATTTATCCTAATTAATAGATCCATTACATAATACATTTCAGCCCTATAGAAAGCTTTGTTCATAATCCCATTACACAAAGGTGGCACATCCACTGAACTCTCAAAATATTGCCCTACAGCAATCCTTCTCCAGTCTCCAAAATACTTGAAAGATGCATACAGCAATAACTCCTAAGCTTTTTTCTTGATAACCAGTTACTTTCTCCTACTCAGCATGACTTTTGACCCCACCACAACACTAAAACTGCCCTACATTTCCTAGATACCATTAATCAAGGTAAAGACTTAGGTAATTTTGTTTCCACCCTCATTCTGGACTTGTCAAAAGCCTTCAACACAGTTTCACATCAAGTACTCCTCCAAACAATAAATCTTATATGCCTCAAAACTGTCTCAACTAGCTGATTCACTAGCTGCATAAACAGTCACACCCAGTCTGTTAAATGGAATGACTCCTGCTCCACATTCCGTCCAGTCACTACAGTAGTCCCCATAGCTCCACACTTGGGCCAGTACTTTTCAATATGTTCATTAATGACATGCACAAGGGTCAAAACTTGCCACCATAATACAATATGCTGACAAGTCAGCTTTAGTTTGCTCAGCTCTAAATGTTCCCACCTTAGAAACCATCACACATCAAGCTTTCACCTCTATAGAAAACTGACTAAATAAATCACAGCTACTCTTAACTTCCAGTAAAACCAACCTAATCTTATTCTTTCCCAAAAATATAAATCAAAACAACACTGACCTTAATGTTAGCTCTTCAAACAACGCCAAAACTGAAAACATCACAAGCACAAAATTATGAATTATCATTGATAACAGGTTAAAATCTGATTTGCACATTGGCACTGCAGGCAAAAAGGCACACTGCAAACTAGACTCTGTTTACAGAGCAAAGCACCTACCAAGTGATCATAGTAAAAAATAGCTGCCACCTCCCTTCTCCTTCCTACCCTCCTGTATGCAAAAATAATATTTACAAATCTCACTTTTTCTACCAAACTGACTAGAAAGCACCTACAACAAAATTAACAAATTCTCCTGCAGCCATCCAAACCGCTTCCATCACTGCATGGCATTCAATATCCTCAAGTGGCTTGAACTTCTTCAACATATCATCTTTTCCCAGCTATTCAGAGCATGCAGAATACATCACCATCTACTTATCACATCCTCGCTGCCAAATCTCATCAAATGGCATATACTAAATAGAACCAGAAGATCCTCAGAACTTAAACTAACTTTTGTTAATAAATCAGATAATTATTACTGTGACTTGCTATTCTCTGTTGCAATGTCCAAGGCATGGAACAAACTTCCAAACCACACCAAGCTTTCAAATAACCTCCAATAATTCAAATTTACCCTAAATTATCACTTGGCAACTAATAAATAATCAATTGTGCCACACCTACAGTTTGAAATATGCAATCTTACCTCTGTCCTCTATAGATACTTTATAAATGTATGCATATGGTACTTTTGATTCTACTCACAATATCTTAAAACATGTAATGTTTGTTGACCACTTGCTTTGAAATACTTTGTAAATAGTTTGTTGATAGTTTTTGTTTTGAGTTGTCAAAAATGTATTTCCATCTTTGTTTTAGAGCTTTTCTTCCTTGGCCTCTGCTGAAAATGGGAATTTTAGTTCCCAGACAGACTTTCCCGTAAGCAACAGCAAAAAGTAAATAAAGAAATAATTTTCAGATCCAGGTGTCCCCATTCTGTAAGTCCATTGACTTTTGTTGCACACAGTTAATTTACCACATGTATCCTTCCTGTAATCTTTATGTCTTTCTTTCGCTTTTTACAATTTTGCCTTAAATCACAAAGTCCCCTGCAGTTATAGTGTTATCTGGTGAAACAGATTCTTCCTTTCCTTGCTAGTTATATATGTATATAATGCTATAATTCCTTAAACATGTTCTCTCCACTTCACACCCACAACAGTTAAATTTCCCATCCTTACCAATGTTGTATCCAGTATTTTCAGTTTTTCACACAACACAGCCACTGCAGAACAACTTTCACTTTTAAGTTCCATATTATACATATTTCTACCCCACAGTTTTTTTACAGTCTTTCTTAATTTGAAATGAATGTTACATTCTCTAACAGAATAGCATCTATATCACACTTAGCACACCATTCCACTATCCCTCTCATTCTTACAATGTTAATAATACTGTTCACATTAACTAGAAGTACTCTAACATTTTTGCTTTTTCTTCTTTTAAAGTTTAGGGGGAATATTTTTACATTTTCATTTTCTTATTTTACTCTTTCCTCAGCTGATTTATTTTTTCTGGGTTTATGTACAAATAATCCTTGATCCTCAGAATCAAATTTCTCACTGGCTAGAAGTTATTAGTATAAATCCCTTCTCCTGACCTCTCTTTCTGCATGCACTCTTTCTCCTCATTTTTCCCCTGTATTTTTTTCTTCTTCTTCAGCTTCTTTTTCACCTAATTCAGTCCCATTCTCTTGTTGTTCTTCTTTGTATATGTCTTCTTCGCTTTCCTTTTCTATTTCATTATTTACTGTTTGCTCTTTACAATCCAATCAAAAGTGTCCCTTTTTTCACAGCCTGCATTCAGGCACACTCTTTCTTGCTGTATGTCCGTTCTCCACACACGGTTTACATTGTGCCTTGTCACAATCATTAATTAAATGAGAAAAGTCCCCACAAAAGAAATATGATTTAGGCTGACTAGCATATCTTAATGTCCCTCTATGTATAGCCACATAATTAACACCTGGCAAGTGTTTTGCCATGTTTTTTCACATTTCAAAACAGCTTCTAACCTCCACCCTCCATTCCATATGTTTTTCTCATTGCTAACTTTCACAACGTAATGAACAGTTTCACATAAGCCCTGCATACACTTTATAACATCATCTTTTTCTGGTTCATCAATTCTAAATTGAAAAGAAACATTTTTTTTACATTTAAGTTGCTACCAGAAAACAAACAATTGTTCCATGCATATATGTCTGTTTTGTTACACAGTTTCAGAAATGTCATCATCGGTCCTTCAGTTTAAATGTTGCCACAAAAAGTGTCTGTCGCAATATGTATATAAGACCAATTTCTTGAGCTTTAAAAGCCAGAACAGTTAGCAAATATTCTGATATATAATATCTGTCTATTACAGTATCATTTTTGCTCTTATTCTCACAGTTGGTCTCCTCTTCTTTTTAAAACAGTTTTACTTACAATTTGTTGCTGCTTTCCTTTTTTGCCTGCTGTTACTGCTGCATATGTTTTAGTTACTGCATTAACTGACACAAAACCAGACACCTTCTCAGTTTGTTGCTGCTTTCTTCCATTACTTTATGTTACTGCTGTAAGGTTTTACTGCTGCATTCTCTGTTGCCACATCATCTGGTTCCTTTTCCCTATTACCATCATCAGCAATTCTGAAAAAAATCACTAGGAAACAGCAGAAATGTCACCTTAATCATCCTGCTCACTTATTTCGAACAGAACATCATCTGAAAACCCTCATGATACCAGTTCTGTTATCTGCACAGCTTTAAAAGACTTGTTTATTTCCTTCTCCAGTAAGACAACAAAACACTACTCATTTGTAACATCCAACACACAAGAATTTTTGTTTACATTTTGAAGCTCCATATCAAACTAATTTTTCTCCAAATTCTCAGTTTCCACCTGCAAACTCTCCATAGCTTTTCTTTCCTCCTCCACGCTGCTGCTTCTGTTAGGCCACTTCCTTACTACTGTAGAAGCCCTGTGGTATCATCTAACAGCTCCAAAAGGTAAAGGAAGCTCCACAGTGCCCTGGCCAAATTTCCAGTAGTCAGTATGATTGCCACTTCTGGTCTTTCTTGAAAAGAGGCCATTGTGGTAGCGGGACTAACCTGGTCAACACAGTGTAACTAAAAAATAAATAAATTTGTAGTCTTAGGAGTCACAAATTATCTGAGGTCATCTGGGAAGAGGAGGAAAATAAAATGAAAAGAAGAAGGACAGTTTTAGCTGTTGTTTGCTGTCTGATGAAGTTTGCTATTTTGAGACAAATGAAAAGCACTTAGTAAATAAAGAAGCCATTCTGTATCCATCACCATTATTTATTTGGTTTTAGTTATATAGTTTGTTCACCTTTTGTTTCATTTACATAAAATTAAAACATAAAAGTTGTATATTCTAATCATCTTCACACAATACTCAGCTGTACACCAGTCTGAGAACAGTTCCTCATTTTGCTTCATAAAAATCTTGTGTTCCACAATGGAATTTTTGTCACACACTCAGTATAAAGAATTTTTAAGAAATTATGTTGGACAGATAATACAGAATAATATGGTTTACTAGTAATACATACTGATATTATGAAGTATGCACTCACATGCTTTGTGACATGGTTCATAAGCTAGTATCAGGCTGACTATCCTTGCAAGCCATTTTAAGCCTAGCCAATTACCACATTTGGTGCTTGAAATTAATATATCCCTTTGGAGTTTAGCTTCACCTAACCCGTTTCAAGATCTATATTTACATTAACCAAAATTCCTTCAGCATGAAAAATAAAACAAAAAAAATGACCCTTAGACCAGGACAACAAGTTTAATTACTAATGCTAGTAATGTTCACTTTCGTTCCTCAGTACAAGTGGAACAACTTCAAATTACATAAAAGACATCATCCCCACACATTTACATGTGAACTTCCATCCAATCAAAATTCAGCACAAATAAACCAGGCATTAAATAAGAATTAATCAAGTACATAATCATCAAGAATCATCCAAAAAAAGCACTACTTAATAAAAAAAAACATAAGTATGAATGAACTGTTACCTTTAAAAGTCCCAGTTTAATGAAATGGGAACATAGATAAATATACAAAAATAATTATTAATGAATGTGAAAAAAATGTGTAAATCTGAATATCAGTATAAATGAATATGGTTACTGAATGAATAAACACTTTCTCAGCAGTTCAAAAAAAAATATATATATATATATAAAATGAATAACTTAATTTATAGGAAAATAAGTACTGCTATACAGTATTATCAAGGAAAAATGAATTGTTATATTCTTACAGTTTAAACATTTTTTCAACTGATTATCAAAACCGACTCAAAGAAGTTTCTACAATCCAAAAACACCAAAACTGGAAAACACAAAAACTATAATGGTATATCCAAAGGGCTTGAAAATACAGACACCAAATATTAGCGCTTTCATTCACTTTTATTTCCTTGTGAACTTCCTCAGAAATAATAACACTCCACTCACAGCCTTTTTTATATACAAATTGATTGGTCACATGTTAAAATGATGTCGTAAAATAAATGAATTAATTAATTCTCTTAAAAAACACTGCAATAAAATATAATTAGAAATATCAAACGTATCTCAAAGAACTTTTAAAAAAAGGAGTAGTCAAGGGACAAATTATTAGGCTTAGTAGGCTTACATCAAAAGACGCTATGTTTTTTCAAGAACTGGAGATTATTAAAACGTTTTTTTATTTCCAGGGGCTATGACTCAGCATGGTTACAAATTATAGCTAATTAAGTGGTAGCACTAAGAAAATATAAAGCTTGCCCCATTTTGTCCTTTCATTTATCTAATTCTGGGACAACTGATAATTTTTCTAATGGAAGAGTCAACTGTCCTGATAAGGAATTTTCTTCTGCTTTTGTTTTGCCTATCACAAATGAAATGTGGTATATAAAAAAGATAATTGTGGATAATTGGAAAATTTTGTTAGGAAACCAGGAATTGATAAAAATTATAGGTGAAAGACCTAAATTTGTTTTTTTTTAAAAACAAAAAACATTAAAAATATGTTAGAATGGACAAATAAAGTAGGAGATGAAAATAAAGGTCCAAAAATTTTAGCTAAGGGCACTTATGCATGTAATGCCTGCAGACAGTGCAGGTTTATAAGTAATTCTTCTTCAATATATGTTTCCCACCTACACAAAACATATTGGTCTAAAAGTTATTATACATGTAGTACCGATAAGGTGGTTTATATTGCTCAGTGTTCAACATGTCCTAGTTTCTATATAGGCATGACTTCAAGATACCTTAGAAAAAGGATTAGTGAACATCTTTTAGCAATAAAGAAAAAATATTCAGTTAATGCTTTGGCTAAACATTCTTTGCTTTGTAAAGATTTTAAGAAATTCATTTTTTCTGTAATGGATTGTGTTCCATCAGGGGCATTTATTGGTGACGTTAAAGTCATTTTTGAATGCAAAGAATCCCTTTGGCAACTACATTTAGGTGCAGATTTTGCTCTGGCTTAAATGAAACAATCAATTTAAAGTGTTTTTTACAAATGAAACAGTATTAAATTCAATATGTATATATATATATATATATATATATATATATATATATATATATATATATTCACATTTATAATATTTTTTTACAAAAAGTTCTTTGTTTAAGATACATTTGATATTTATAATTATATTTTATTGCAGTGTTTTTTTATGAGAATTAATTAATTCATTTATTTTACGACATCATTTAACATGTGACTTATCAATTTGTATATAAAAAAGGATATGAGTGGAGTGTTATTATTTCTGAGGAAGTTCACAAGGAAATAAAAGTGAATGAAAGCGCTAATATTTGGTGTCTGTATTTTCAAGCCCTTTGGATATACCATTACAGTTTTTGTGTTTTCCAGTTTTGAAGTTTCTACAATCCCTTGCATCAAGCAGATACATTTCTCAGTAAAATAAAAAAATTCTAGCAATGAAAACAGCATCTTAATGCAAATTCAATCCTATAACTCAAGAATAAAATAGAGACCCTTTAAGCCCATATACCTAAATCTAGATGGTCTTTTATTTGTTAAACATAAGCTGGTCTTCAAACCTCTTAAAGAGGTGCCAGTAAAAAAATGCTTAGCGCCCCAAAGTTTTCACTCAATCCACTGTAACAGAAGACAAGCTTCTATATATACCATATACCAGGTAATAATAGACTCTTACATGGGCCATGAAGGATACACTCTACTTAATATGCAGAGCAAAATAATTGTGTCCATAACAGGAACACTGTTGCTATCAAATGCTGCTCCTTTGTTCCATATCAAAAACATTCCTGAACTTAAATCTACATTTTATCAACTACAAACTATATGGAGAAAGTATACTAAACAAATAAATATGGAGGCCTGGCAAATGTGAATACCTGTATACCAGAGTCCTATGCAATTCAAAGATTTCACATTACTTCATCACTTTATAGACTGTAGCTGTGATATTAAGTGTCTGCACACATCTACTAAAGATTGGCACATAAATGTAGAGCCAAATCTAGGTAATAGGTCTTTCTGCAGAAGTGTCAAATAGAGAAAGACACACAAGTTTAGATATTTCAGCAAATTAAAAAAATCATTGGATTAAGTTATATATAGCAAAGGCTCATGCTCCCCCCCCCCCACACACACACACACTCTGTACCCCCCCCCCATAATAGTGAATATTATAAACACTGTCTGGTGTTTCAACCTTTTCTAAGAATTAGAAGCTGCTACTGGACTTTTCTGTATGGCAGACGTAACTATTAGCCTGTATTGCTAAACTAATGGCAAACAAGGCACCAGGTATGGATGGCCTTTCCTTTGAGGTTTATAAACATTTACATAAAATGTATGGCTTGTCAGTCCATTACTAACCTAGGGTTTGTACCATCATCTTGAAA
This sequence comes from Protopterus annectens, assembly GCF_019279795.1. Taxonomy (NCBI): domain Eukaryota; kingdom Metazoa; phylum Chordata; order Ceratodontiformes; family Protopteridae; genus Protopterus; species Protopterus annectens. The sequence goes on along the minus strand of NC_056727.1, from coordinate 682,950,896 downwards.
GCAATCTGTCATCTGAAGAAGTCTAAAATCCATTAAGAATCTACTAGCAGTAAACAGCTATAGGCTCATTTCTCTACAAAGTGTGGATGACAAAGTTTCTATGGCTACACTGGCAATACACTGTCTCCATATATGCCCTCTTTAATATACTAGATCACCTTGGCTTCATTAGTGGAATGGAAACTTGACAGAATATTCTAAAGGCTGCTCATCAAGTTGAATGTACTGGCTATGTCTACCATATGCCCTTTTAATGGCTGACACAGGAAAAGCTTTTGACTCAGTTAAGTGACTGTATCTGCTTGATGTATCCTACCATTTTTAACCTTCTATATACTCAATCTGTTTGCATAGGCTCTACCAAAGTGTTGAAGGTTGGACCATACATTTTTCAGCCCATGGATATTGCTAAAGGGGTTAAGCAAGGATGCCATCTTGCATGTTTGCTCTTTACTCCAACTCTGGAATCACTCACAGAAGTTCTGAGAGTAGCCTTTGAAGAAGAAGATTTGCATTATATCAGCAATGAAGTGTAAGGGGGAGTCTAGCCCTTTTTGTTGATGATTTCTTTATATCTTTGATGAATTCATTGCATACCATCCCTCACTGTTGGTGAATCTTGCAGGACTCTCAGTGTCTCACTTGCTATAAAGTTAATTCAGCTAAATCAATGCTATTAAACAGAAGTGTTGAAAGTCCACCTACATTTGTCAGTATAGATGACATTGTTTTAAATTCTTGTATATTAAATATTTAGGATTTTGGATTGATTTAATGACTGAAGTAACCAGAAATTTAAACAAGTATGTAATCCATCTATTACTCTTAGATGAATTGCTGGAGTGAAAAAGATGGTATCTTCCATTTGAGCTCAGGGTTTCCCTTTAAAGATGGTCTTGTTCCCAACGTTTTGTCTATTCACCAACATCTTTGTATGGCACTAGTCTTTTCACTGATTCAGAATTTAACAGGAAACTTCTAATTTTCCTGTCTGACCTCTCTGAACACGAGTCCAACTCTATCAGCTATGCTAATAAGGAAAGGGAAAGCATTAAGTCCCCCATTTGCTGATGACATAAAAAGATACAGTTCTGTAGCTGATCCTTTATTGGTGCTTTTCTGAAGCATTACCACAGTGGGTTCCTATTTGAAATGCAATGCATGCCATACAATAAAGCCTAAAGACAATGTCTCAGACTTTAAATCCTTTCAGTCCCCTCTGGGAGCCAACTGCTACACTAAAGTGGTAACAATTAGTACTTCACAATCTGTTCACATGGTACAGTATATCATGAATAAAGGAAATGGATCCTTGTGGGAAATATTCTTTCCTGCTCTTTCCTCTAAATTGGATACATGAATCATCACCTACCTCTCTGGTTTCCTTTCCTAAAACTTTTTGGAGTCATAAAGAAAAAAAAATACACACACACATATATATATATATATATATATATATATATAGACATACATGTGCATGTGTGTGTGTACCTGTATCAAGATGGGGTATATAAAACTTTGGAAAATGTATGTTCCATTTACACTCTAGAAAGACCCATCAGTGCTACTGTTTTCACATAATATCCTACATGTGGAACAGAGATTTAGTAGTACGTTGTCCTCTCAATTTTAGGTATTTGTCCAGTACATCTGTGATGTTTACAAGATAAATTTGTGACTTAGCAAGAAGTCTAGATAAAATGTACATTACCCTTATTCATGATAGCTATAATCGAGTTTAAATATTACCCTCAGTATAAAGATGAGAGAGTTATAATTTTGACTATAGCAATGATCAAGATTTGACTGTTAGTGCCATTATATGTAGCTTCATCTCTAAAGTAGCACATTTTGCATTAAAATGTCTACATCACATTTTTGTAACCCCAGAAAAGCTGTTGCTGCCTTTTCCAAGAATGTTCTCTACATCTTAGAGACAGACATCAGTGTGATGTCCCTGCATTGGCTCAGTAATCAAAGCACCTCAATCCTCACCAGTAAGGGATGTGCACATTGGGAGGATGACAAGTACACACACAGTAAAGTACAATTTCTCTTAAGAGCACAAAGAGATCATAGTCAGTCTGGGACTGGTTTCTCCCTCTTTCTACACATCCCCAATAAGACTCCCTACTGGCACAGGTATAGGGTTAAGTTTTCAGCAGAGTGGTCAAGCCAAAACCTCCAGCACCCTCTCTGTCCAACCAGTACTTTGTGTCTCTGCCTGAGTAGCTGACATACACACACTTTGAGATTTGATTTATATGCAAACTTCTGCCCAGACTATTCGGTAGTACCACCTGCCACCAACCACCCTTATCAGCCACTATAAAGGCCCTTACCAAAGGGTGCCCAATTGTACTGTTACTGTTATCCAAATAGTAAGTGTGACCAGAACTTTTAAGGCTATTTAGGAGTGGCCTATACAGTATCACCAAATATATATGCAAGTTAGTATATGAGCCTGGATGATCTGCAAAGGGAAATGCATCCCTGGTTTTGCACCTATGTCTCTAATGGACACAGGCAACCTGCAAATGTTTCATCTCCCAGGCCTTTTCTTGTAAATGTTTCATCTCCCATCCCCCTGCTTACACTAATCAAGGGTATCAGAACTTGTCAGAGATTTGGGATGAATGGCTAGGCTTAAAAAAGTCCTTGTGGTTGTTAACATTGTAAACACCTATGAACCTATAAGTAATCTAAGAGCTTAAATTTCTCAACAAAACCAGCCACAATTAAAAGGTTTAAATATATTTACTAATAAATAATTAAAGCACAAGACAATACTCATTAACTCGACACAGTGACAATAGAGTTCAGAATCACAGGAAATATGTTAAAACAACATTGCAGGACAGTATCACATAAATATAGAAAACAGCTAGACTAATCTTGCTATTATCCTATCTAGCTCTAAGAGAGATACTAAGATCTAAATCTTACTTACAAAATCAGGCAAATATAGATGAAAAGGTGCTGAAAAGATGTTTACAGGTCCAGAACAAAATATAAAATGCAGACTTTCTCTCTGAGATAGCTCTTAAATTAATAATATACATTACTGCTGGGTAGATAACATCACTATTTGACATCTGCATCTAATTCCCATGCTAAACAGATACTAACAGAATTTAACATGTCTCTATGACAAATACTTATCTCTTAGAAGCTGACACTTATCTCTTAGAAGCTTGCCTGGAACTGGAAGTCGTAAAACAATTACCTTAGAAATCTGTAATTACCTTTGTTTCCAGACAATAGGAAAGCCTACAACTCTAGACATTATGTCTGCTTTGAGCTGAAACAGAGATAACAGAGTCATAAATAAGTTCCACTTATTTCTTAGAGTTTTCAAGTTAACTCTGTATATCCAAGCCTTTACCATCAACACATACATTTGCATATGCATGTAGTTTATACACATTTCTGCTCTTTTCCAGCAGGGTGGTTACATTCTTGAAGTCCGGTACATAAATATATAATTTTCTTACATTTCTAAGGCAAGCATACAAATCATATTATTATTCACAAATGACATAAAATTATTTACAAAATTCTATCCAGCTGGGCTGGCAGCCTTCACAACCAGATGAATGGGAATATGGGGTCATGGAAACATATTTTCTGGGAATTCCCTCTCCTCTCTACACTTTGGGATAGTTTGGATATGACATCTGTGAAATGTTAGCATTGCCCAATTTTCTTGATTCAGACTTTATTTTGTATGAGATTGCCCCCAAAGGAAAACCCAGTCATCTGTCACTTGGCGTGGCTCTAATAACTAAAAAGTTATAACGCAGTGATAGAAAGACTCTACCCTACCAAGTCCACAAGAATGCTAGAATATTTTCACCAAGTTTACATTTCTGAACTGCAGGTTGCACTGTATATGGGATCTCAAGGTTGCTCTTTGCGGATTAATAGAGAAACCTGCTTAATACCTCAAATTTGGATGCCCAGAATTAAAACAACAAAAGAATAGTGTTTTAGAATCTTAAACTCTGCTGTTTGCCCTATACTTGCATCTATAAGCATATATTCATATTTTGTAACTTTCAAGTAATAATCATACATTTGTTAGAATTCAAATAATTACCCTGATTTTGTGAAACTCTACTGATAGAGTTGTATATGGCTATATTTTATTGCAGTTTATTTTTAACTTTGTTCTTATTCAGTCTTGTCTTTCTTGTTACTGACATATACTTGTATACTAAATTATATGAGTGCAAAAGATGTGATGTGATGTAACAGCACATAAAACATTAGTGTCGTTTGTTAACTGTTAGTGTTCTGACTGATATTCAGCAATGACTACAAGACTGGTGAGTGCACAAAATCTATATACCATGTTATTCTCTTTTTTCATTTTTGTTTGTCTAGTAGCAGCGATAGAGTGAACCTCTTGGATGCAATGTTGACAGACATATTCCATGAAACATTGGTACTGTTGACGTGCCTAGTTGTATACTGAACTATTGTTGCTATCATGAAAGTCTGCCTGTATTACTGATGCTTAAATGTTAAACAATGTCTTGCATTTGATTTGCTGTGAAAATATTGAAATCAATTGATGAAAACATGTCCTGTTACTCCACTGCAGATCTCCATACAACACTGTGTATTAGATGTGTCGGATATGCAATAGATAAATGAAGTCCCTCACTATATTCCATGATCTACAAATGGATGAATTACATGCTACCATTTGCAGTTGTAGAGAAAAGGTATGTATGAGGCTAGAACTACAAACCAACTACACATAAAACAGTACTGACCTAATGGATGTCTTTGGTATCATATTGCTGTACTCAGCTGACCATGGGGGACAACAACATCAATGTAAAACAAATAAGAAGTGTTGACAAATAAAGATATGAATATGTACACAAAACATAATGTACAAACCATAGGTGCATATATGGTGCACAGCACAACACTAGTGCATAACACTCACACACGGGTGTGTGTCACAGACATTGATATCATGGAGCTCCAGCCAATGGGAGCTAAAGCACTGCAGGCTCTCATCATTACCATACAGAGCTATTTGGACACTTTTATGACTACAGCATTTTTATACTTTGCAAATGTTACTGGCTGCTCCCTGATGTATAGTATCTCTTATCTTTAATGTGACTGTAATCACTGCCATGTTCAAACTACAGAGCAGGGCCTTAGAATTGTTATGTGCTTTCATCTTACTCACATCAGATATAATGTGCATAAAGTCATATGTCAGAGTGCAATAGCTCCATATCTAAGTCAGTTGTCATCTTATTTTCAGCATGCAGCACCTTGACTTGCCATGCAAATTCAGAGTGACATTTACCATATATCACAAATGTCCCTCATTTTGCATAAAATCCCTGATCCTGACTCATATTTCTACCATCTCCCTGTTAAAATTTCTGAATTTCTGGTAAATCACTGAGGATTACAATGAAACATTAATGCTAGAAATTAGAGTTACTTGCTTATTTTCCTGAAAATGTGAATAGATGCAAAACCTGTTGTTCAAACTTTTAACCAAATTAGAATACTCTTTCAAATATTTCCTTGATTTTAGACCCTTTTCTTCACATTAGTTTTGTTTTTCTTGAGTCTCGAGCAAAGAAATTGAGAACTTTGTGATTATTATCATGGAAAAAGGTTCACATTCAAAATGTTCAATATGTGCATAAAAGAGTGACATGATTTATTATGGTGTATCATTCTACTTTCTGGACCATTATTCAAGACTATTAGGTCATGTCCGATTGAGCGGATTGCACACAATGTTTGTAAATACACTGGTCCTTCAGAAAATAATGGACAGTACAGTTAGTGATTTTGGATTTGAAGTATATCCTCCTTCCTCTGCTAATCTATCCCCATTGACTTTTTTTGTTTAAAATAATAGTAAGTTAATAGTAATCAAAAATATAAATATAAAGACAAGCAGCCAAAAAGGATAAAAGTTTAACTATACTGTTTGCTTTAGCTCAAGTGACACCATAGCCATGATGAAAAGTGTGATATCTCCACTCCGGGCCAGTATTCAAGGAGTCTGAATCTTCACCACTGACACTGGAGAGGGATGTTCATTTGAAATTCAAATAGCTACACTCAGTACTTCCAGATGCAGACCTGTCTGCATCAAGCATAATTTCCCTTAAGAGCACACTGGGAAAACAGTCAGCCCGGGGTCTGGATTTCTCTATCTGTCTCCCTCCAGGTCTCAAGTAAGACTCCCCACTGGCACAGCTTCAGAGTTAAGTCCTCAGCCGAGTACCCAAACGAAGTCCTCCACCAATCCCTCAGTTAAACCAGAGCTTTGTGTCCCTGCTCCAAGTAGTTGACACGCACACACTTTTAGATTTGATTTTCTCACACACACACACACACACACACACACACACACACACACACACACACACACACACACATACACATGCACGCACATTTATTTATTTATTATTTTTACATTTGTTGACCTGGCTAGTCTAACTGGATATATGTCCATTTTCAGTAGAGGCCCGGGGAGAAAAGCTCCAGGGAAAATACATACAATTAATAGAGAATAACATAATAACATTTTTATACAGCAATATTTATACAAACAATTAATAGAGAATAGTATAAAAGCAGTTTTATACAGCAATAATTATATGATTAAGGCAGTTTTATACTGCAACAAATTTAGCCTAAACATGTAAGCTAAGGAAATTGTAAATGAACATAAAAAAATAGTAATATGTAAATACTGGAAGCAAGTCTTAGAAGGGTGTACTAGTAACACTTATTTCTATGTGAGAGAAAAGGATATAGAAGTAATCTAAGAAGGGTGTAATAGGAGAAAGGTAAAAGATTAGTCAAGAGAATGTTAGTCAGGGTTAGAACATGGGCATAACCAGTGATTATTGAAATATAGCTTTAGATTTCTTTTAAAAAGTGGGAGAGAGGACAGAGATGTAAGGTTGGATGGTAATTGATTCCATACTTTTCCGACAGAGTTAGAGAACAAGGAATCACCTGCTAAGTTTTTAGATTTAGTAATATGCATAAGCATTTTGTTAGAGGAGCGTAAATTTTTGAGATTACTGTATGGTATAATGAAGCTAGAGAGTGTGGGAGTATTATGGGGTTGATAAAGGGCCTTGTATGTTATTGTAAGTTGCAGAAATTGTATCTGATTAAGAAATTCTAACCAGCCTAGTTGTTTCAGATTAAGACAGTGATGAGTTCTAAAAGGGGAGCTTGTAGCGAACCTGGCAATGTTATTACAGGATATAACTAGTTTGTGAAGGTTTTTTTTAGAGAGGTTGGTGTAAATGGGAGAGGCATAAACAAGAGTTGAGAGTAAATGAGTTCTAGCTATAGTGGACCTGGCCAGTGGTGTAAGAAAAGGTTTAATTCTGTAGAGGGATCATAATTTATGGTCAACTGATTTTACTGTGACATTAATGTGGGTATCAAAGTTGAGATTGTTGTTAATTGTGATTCCTAAGAGTTTAGTGGTTAGATCAGGAGAAATAAGGGTGCCATTATTTGATGTGATACTGAAGTATACAGGAGTAGTCTTTTGGGTTGGTGTAAAGAGTAAAAGTTTAGTTTTTTTCGGGTTTAGTAGGAGGCAGCGGTCAGAGAACCAGTTCTCTACTATATTAAAAGCTGTTTGTGTATGAGCCTGAAGTTCAGCTTGAGAGGTGGCTGCACAGACTATAGTAGAGTCATCTGCATATTGAATACATGTGGAGAGATGGATGGCTAAGTGGAGGTCATTGATGTAGATGGAAAACAAGAGAGGGCCTAAAATGGATCCTTGTGGAACACCTAATGTAATGGGCAGAAGGTTTGATAGTCTATTTTGCCAGAGTACAGCCTGCTGTCTGTTATCTAGATATGATGTGAACCAGTTCATTGAAAGTGGATTCAGTGAGTAGGACTTTAGGATGTGAAGAAGGATTTGGTGATTAACCATGTCAAAAGCTTTTGATAAATCAACAAAGACTGCTGAGGAGAGGATATTTTTGTTGCGGTTCTCATTGATACAGTTAGTGAAGGAAAGCAAGGCAGAAGAGGTACTATGGAAAGGTCTAAATCCATGTTGACAGTTAGCTAATAGGTTGTGATGGAGAAGATAGTTCATTAGCTGTTTGTGCACACATTTTTCCATTATTTTTGCAAGTGGAGAGAGCAGGGCTATAGGACGATAGTTGGACGTGTCGTTGGAGCTACCACATTTGTGTAATGGGATAATATGAGAAATTTTCCAGATGGATGGGATAATACCTTCATTTATGGTTCGATTTATCAATATGGAGATGGGATAAGCTATGGCTTTAGATGCTATTTGCAGGAATTCAGCTGGGAGTTTATCAGCAGAGGGGGTTGTTGCTTTTAGCTTTTGGAGAAGGGGTTGAATATATGATGTTGGTACTGGTTCTAACTTGAATACTGGGGGTGACTAGGTGGAAGTTTGTAGTTGAGAGATATTGGGGGATAGTTGGCTAGCCAGAGTTTGGATAGTATTGGTAAAGAAAGAGTTAAAGGCATTTGCTGTTTCAGTTGAGTTTTCAGGATTAGCACCTGAGGGGATGAGGGTAATAGTTGCACCTGGATAAAGAATTTTATTAATAGTAGACCAAAACTTCTGAGGTTCCTTGAGGGAGGATTGTTGTAGGTGGAGATAATAGTTCTTTTTATCTAGTAGGATGGCTTTTTTAGTGTTATTTCTTTGCTGTCTGAAGGTTAGATGATCTGTAGAGTTCTTAGTAGTCCGCCATTTAGCCCAAGATTTGTTTCTATGAATGATTAGTTGTCTGGTATTGTTTGAGAGCCAAGGAGCAGGTTTAGTTTTATTTCTTGTACAGCGTATTGGGGCGTGATGATCAAGGATTGTTAGAAATGTTGAGTTGAAGTATTCAACTGCTTTGTTAATTGGGAGGGATTTTAATGGTGACCAATTACATTGCTTAAGTTCTATTTCGAAAAGCTCAGGGATAAAATGCTTTTTGGAGCGAACTGTTCTGATAGTGTTAGGGAAGGTTGGGTTGGTTTTATGTCTGATTATGTATGTTAGCAGGTGGTCACTAAGATCATCTGGGAGTGTTCCTGTTATGTATGTTTGATGAGGACTATTAGTCAGAATCCAATCCAAGATGCTTTCTTTATTGTTCAGTTTGTTAATTCTGGTGGGGGAGTTAATAGCTTGTGAGAAGCCATAAAGGTTAATGTGGTTGGTAGGGTTTGGACTGCTACAAGAATTCCAATCAATGTTAAAGTCTCCTAGGACTATGGCTTCTTGTGGGAGCTGAGAAGAAAGCCAGTTGAGTATGTGTTCTAGAGTAGCAATGTCATTGCCTGGGGGAAGATAGACGCAGATGATGTTTATGGCTTTATGTCTTTTTTGCTGGAATTTTGAGATAACTATTTCAGTGCTAGAGTCTAAAGATAGGTTAAGATTTACAGTACTAAGTTGTATGTGTGCTTTATAGAGAATTGCTACTCCTCCTCCTTTTTTGGATGTGCGATCTAACTGAATAATACTATAGCCTGGAGGAATGATTTCATTGTCTTTTATTGAAGGCTTTAGCCAAGTTTCCGATAGGCAAAGGATATCAAATTGGTGGACATCAAGAAGGGCATGAACATGAGGGATTTTATTGCACATGCTTCGTATGTTAAGATGAGCAATGGATAGTGAATTGGGTGGTTTGATTATAGGAAAAGCAGGAATTGTGGCTTGGGGACTATTTGCAGTGATAGGGATAGGTGTTGGCCCAGGATTAGGATGAATGTCTCCATCTGTTAGGGAGTGGAGAAATATAAAGTACTTAGGTTGGAGAAGTTTACAGTAAAAGTTAACTGGATGTTTAGTTTTTAGATTACTGTATTTGATGTGTTTTAGTTTGTGAAATTTAGCAATTAGATAACTGGGTTTAAAAATGGTAGTTTGGAAGTTAGGGAGTTTTGTTATAGAAGGTGTAGAAGAATGTTTGGAAGAGATGTGGAGTTTATAGTGAAGGGGTTGTTCATAGTGGGTGAGGAGATAAGTAATAGATAGAGCTGATAATAGTAAGGTAAGTTTTGGTGTATGTAATTGGTAGGGCATGATAAGGTAGAAGTAAATAGTTATGGAGGTGAGAGATTAAAGTTGGAAGGAGGTGTTGAAGGGTATGTTAGGTGGAGATCTAGTTAGAGGTTTTAGTTAGTATGGTATGAGGGAGTTGAGGTAGTATTGGGTTAGTTGTAAGAAGTAGTGAGTGGGTGTGGTGATGAAAGGAGGGGTGTGATTGGAGTAATTTAGAGTGGGGGGTGTGTCCTGAGGAGGAATAAATGGAGGAATACTGGGGGCGGATGGGAATTGGGGGCAGGGTAGGGGAGCGAAGTGAGCCCGCAGGGCGAACGGAGTGGGTAGAGACAAAAGAGTGGACTTTCAAGGAAGACAATCTGTAGAGAAGGTAGGTTTAGCAGGTAAGTCACAAGTGAGAAAGTAAACGAGTGAGTTAAAAGAGTAGCAGGAGCTAAGTAAGGGTAGCAATAGAGTAGGAGTGTTAAAGAGAGCCCAGGACAGTAAGAGAAGGTAACAGAGTGAGTTAAAGAGAGGTATTGACTAAGAAAACGAGATGGGGAGGTATGGTACAGCACATAGGTATAGGAGTAGATGTGCAGAGAGTTCGTGGAGAGGCGTCACTTACTGGCTAGTCACTTTACAGCACCAAAGATACACTTGCAAGGGTGGCAGGCTAATGGTATGCTACTACTGATAAGGGAATGAAAGGCTGGATGTAAGGGTTTATTTAAGAGACCATAGAATTAGAATAGGTGGGGTGGGTGTTTGGCTGCTGGCTGTCCTGCTTAGGAAACTTGTCTAATTTAGCAGTGTCAATACACTTTAAGATAAACTCGAAGTTCTAGAATCTGTTGCAGTACATACTTTCACAATCTAGTAGTGGACTGTATTTTCTGGGAGCTGATAGGTGAAGTCCTAGTTTGGACAATTTTGGTGAGGCTTCCAGTGGGGTGAGGTTCTGGAGATTTAGTACAGGGATGTACTGGGTCACAGGCTGGTAAATGAAGAAGAAGAAAATGTAGTAAGGTAAACAGTTTTGTAATGAAGAGCAAAGAAATAAAAACATCAGTTACACACAGTTGTATGAGTTAGACACATTAAGAAACATCTAAAGAGTACAAACATGCAGGAACCCCAGGATTCTGAGGACAAATAGAAAAATGCAAACTGGTAGCAATGATATAAAATAACTGCAGTCAATGTCTATTCAAATGTAATCAACAGTAGAAGTAACTATTGAAATTGTAACATCGAACAATCTAACATGGATAATGCAATCATGTCGCTAGGAAGAAAAGAGCTACATACACAGTAACTATTCGAATGTATACCACAGCTACATACACAATACCTATACAACTGTAAACCTGAGCCGATGTAGTTAAGTGACACTTATATCAAGAACAACGGACAGAGGAAAATAACTGTTCGCAGCAGTAAGGCAGAATACTGCACAATAGATTATGAACCGCCAAGCATAAGGAGATAGAGACTGGGGAAAATATATGTGTGTCTGGAAAGACTAAATGCATGAAAGTATGACTAAGCTAGCAGGGAAAGAGTCGCTAGGTTAACATCCACGTGCAGGATGCCAATAAGTAGCGATGGGATGCAACAAGGGGAGTCAACTGGTGTCTGCAGTTAGAAATAGGTAGGAAGTGAGTAATGCTCCTTAACAAATAAACAGTCAGGCATTTAGGAATCAGTCACTAGTAGAACTACATCTGAGATTAGTAAATTCCATATTCACTAAAAATGCTTTCTAAGCAAGTAGTGAATGGAGTCATCAGGTGAGAGCCCACGAGTAAAACGCTAACAAGTAGCGAGTGGGTACAGCAAGGACGGCGGGCACAATATAAAAGCCGTGTAGCAGCAGACGATAATAAGTGAAAGGCAAGTAATACACAATTAAGAAATAAACAAACATTTGCAATACATCATATCACATACCTGGGAAAGGCTAGCACAGGTTTATTAGCTATGCCCCCTTCTGCCCAGACTATAAGGTAATTATCACTGCCACCAGGCACTGCAAAGCTAGTTACTTAAGGCTCTTACAATGGTACCCAATTATACTAACTGAAATCAATATTAATACAAATGGTACTTTCTCCAACAACAAGGCTATTAGGAGTGGCCAGAGGTATCACCAAATAAATATATGCAAATGATCTCAAAATTAAATATTTTTTCTAAAAGGATAGACCACAATGAGAAGTTTAAATATGTTTAATAATAAATAATAAAAGAACATGAAAATACTAAATAACTATTTACAGTAAACACCAGAGTTACAGTCACAGGAAATATTAAAATTAACACAGCTGGAAAGATTCACACAGTTACAGAAAAACAATACTTAACCTATTTTCACTATATTTATAACTAATTTAGAGAATTACTATCCCAGGTCACTTACTAGTGCAAGGCAAGATGAAGAGGGTGAGTGGTCCTTCTTGTTAGATCCAAGACAGAATACAGAATACTCAGAGCAATCTCCTTCTAATATCTAAATATTATTTCTAGCTGACAGAATGACATCACACCTATCTGGTTTACAGCTCAGCAAGTTCCTGCCTGGTGCCCTGCAGAGTTCTACAGCAGCAAAAGAGAAAAGAGAGACTTTGGAGTGATTAAGTATCATTTTTCTGCATTTTCTTGCTGCCTTTAGCTAATTCCGCCTATGCTAAAGGATAATGCTGCCCAAGCTGCAAAATCCTTTACTAATGTGCTCTACAGGCACCTACAAGAATGCTTGGATCATGCTCTCCCAAGCAAAACCAAGACTCACTCCTCCAAGAAAAGGAAACCAATCTGGTGGACTCCTGCCATAAACAAGCTATACAATAGAAGGAGGAAATTAGTACAGAAAAGAGTAACATCCCAAGAGGGGAAGACATCCCTAATCAGTATCAGCAAGAAACTAAGATCCCTCATAAAATCATCCAAGGCTAGCTTTGAAAGAAAAATTGCCACAAGGCATTCTTTAGCTATGTCAAGAATCTAAGTGGCAATTCCCAGATCTGCTCGGAGTTAGTGCAGAATGGCACAAAATACACTGAACCGACCGATATCGCCAACATCCTGGCAGACAGGTTCAGTGCAAAAATCACCCCACTCTCACCCCCAAAAGGGCTCGTAACCATACCAGAAGAATGTATTGCCTCTGAAATCACAGACACTCAGGTTAAAACAGCCCTGTCCAAAGCCAAAAAAACAGCATCAATGGGAGCAGACGGTGTCCCAGACCGTGTCCTACATGAGCTCAAAGTTGAACTAACCCCTCACCTAAACACACTGTTAAAACTCAGCCTCTCCACAGGCTATGTGCCCATAGAGTAGCACACAGCAACGGTTATTCTGCTCCACAAAGGTGGAGCCACAACAGACCCTGGGAACTATCACCCTATAAGCCTGACAAGCTTGGTCTGCAAGGCTATGGAGCGCATCATCATGAATCTCATTAACAGAGACATTGGGAACCTCCAAACACTGGACCCTACCCAGTTCGGCTTTGTTAAGGGCAGATCATGCCTCCTAAACCTGGTGGACTTCTTTGAGACAGTTACCAAGGCTATAGATGAGGGAAAGATGGTCCACACAGCCTACTTAGACCTTGCAATGGCCTTCGACACCATTCCCCATTCTGGTATTATAGACAAGCTCACCAGCCTGAACATAAACCCCTGCATCACAAGATGGGTTGCCAACTGGCTCATGGACAGAACTCACATGGT
>NC_056727.1:682892099-682932099 GCF_019279795.1 Protopterus annectens | reverse complement strand
AGAAATTCAGTCTTACTTTTCATACAACAAAGAATTATATTTCATCCAAAGCTTAATGTTCAAAAATGACATTATAATATCTCATCAGTTAAAAAAGCAGCACTAAGAAAGAATATCTGTGCCATGCCTTCTTAGAGGGAAATGAAATTACAGTAGTAGACAAAGGGCAGGATTCCAAACAACTGGTGTGACAGTGCACGCACTATGACCTCCCACCTTTTCTACTCTGAATAGGAAATTCCAACCCATTCCCTGGTATGAGATCATCCTGGCATCAGGATAGTACCAATTCAACATCTTGTAATGCCAAAGTATTGAAATCTATGGGGACTAGCTACACTCAGGCAAGACAATGTGATTCACTAGCATTCAGTGCTAATGAACCTCATTACCTAGTAGGAATGTAGTGGTGGCATTGCCCAAGGACTCAGGTAACTGCACAGGTATGTTGATAAATATACCTATATAAGGCAAAATCATAAGTACCTGAAGATGTGCTTTACATGAAGAGAAGCAGGGAGAAAAATGACATGTATAAGGTGTCATAAACATTGGCATATTACTGTGATTCATAGAGATAAATATAAAAGGGCCTAATTTGCATGCAAGATGCGTAAAGGACCATGAACTTAGATGAATAAGTTTAACATTCAGGATTACTTGAGCTAGGCAAATAATTAGTTGTGGGAATTAGTTGTGTATCAAGTAAGAAAAAATAAAGGGAATCTGTTAAATTAATTTGAAACAGTTGAAAATGATGTATTGCTATTGAGTTCACTTGTTTTACTCATCATCATCATCTTCTTTCGGCTGTTCCCATTAGGGGTCGCCACAGTGGATCATCTGTTTCCATTTCTGTCCTCTGCATCTTGCTCTGTCACACCAACCACCTGCATGTCCTCTCTCACCACATCTATAAACCTTATTTTAGGCCTTCCTCTTTTCCTGTTACCTGGCAGCTTCATCCTTAGCATCTTTTTCCCAATATACTCTGCATCCCTCCTCAGCACATATCCAAACCAATGTAATCTTGCCTCTCTGACTTTGTCTCCAAACCTTCCAAACTGGGCTGTCCCTCTAATATACTTATTCCTAAGCCTGTCCACCCTCATCACACCCAGTGCAAATCTTAACATCTTTAACTCTGCCACATCCAGCTCTAACTCCTGCCTTTTTGTCAAAGCCACTGTCTCCAACCCATATAACATAGCTGGTCTCACTACCCTCTTGTAGACCTTCCCTTTCACACTTACTGGTACTAGTCTCTGTCACAAAGCACTCCTGACACTCTTCTCCATCCTGCCTGTACTCTTTTCTACACCTCTCTTCCACACTCACCATTACTCTGAACTATTGATCCCAAGTATCTAAACTCATCCACCTTCGCCACCTCTACTCCTTGTATCCTCACCATTCCGCTAGCCTCCCTCTCATTCACACACATATATTCTGTCTTAGTCCTGCTGACCTTCATTCCTCTTCTCTCTACAGCATATCTCCAGCTCTCCAGGGTCTCCTCCACCTGTTCCCTACTCTCACTACAGATCACAATTTCATCTGCAAACATCATAGTCCACAGCGACTCCTGTCTGATCTCGTCTGTCAACCTGTCCATCACCATTGCAAATAACAAAGGGCTCAGAGCTGATCCTTGATGTAATCCCACCTCCACATTAAACACATCCATCACTCTGACCGCAGACCTCACCGCTGTCACACTACCCTCGTACATATCCTGTACCACTCTTACATACTTCCCTGACATGCCTGACTTCCTCATACAATACCACAACTCCTTTCTAGGCACCCTGTCATATACTTTCTCTAAGTCTACAAAAACACAATGCAACTCCTTCTCACCTTCTCTGTACTTCTCCATCAACACTCTCGGAGCAAACATTGCATCTGTAGTGCTCTTTCCCGGCATGAAACCATACTGCTGATCACTAATCATCACGTCCCTCCTTAACCTAGCTTCCACTACTCTTTCCCATAACTTCATGCTGTGACTGATCAATTTAATCCCTCTGTAGTTACTACAGCTCTGCACATCACCCTTATTCTTAAAAATCAGTACCAAAACACTTTTTCTCTATTCCTTAGGCATCCTCTCACTTTCCAAGATTTCATTAAAGAATCTAGTTAGAAACTCCACCGCCATTTCACCTAAACACCTCCATGCTTCCACAGGTATGTCATCTGGGCCAACAGTCTTTCCATTCTTCATCCTCTTCATAGCTATCCTTACTTCCTCCTTGCTAATCCACTGCACCTCATTATTCACTATCCACACATCATCTAACCTTCTCTCCCTCTCATTCTCTTCATTCATCAACCCCTCAAAGTACTCTTTCCATCTCCTCAGCACACTCTCCTCGATTGTGAGTATATTTCCCTCATTATCCTTTATCACCTTTACCTGCTGCACATCTTTCCTAGCTCGGTCCCTCTGTCTAGCCAATCGGTACAGGTCCTTTTCTCCCTCCTTAGCGTCCAACCTTTCATACAACTCTTTATATGCCCTATCCTTAGCCTTCGCCACCTCTCTCTTTGCCATGGCACCTCATCTCCTTATACTCCTGTCTACTTTATTCATCTCTCTGACAATTCCACTTCTTCTTTGCCAACCTCTTTCTCTGTATACTCTCTTGTACTTCCTCATTCCACCACCATGTCTCCTTGTCGTCCTTCCTCTGTCCAGATGTCATACCAAGCACCTTTCTAGCAGTCTCCCTTACTAGCTCTGCTGTAGTTACCCACCTATTTGGTTACTCTTCACTGCTACCCAGTGCCTGTCTTAACTCTTCCCTGAACTCCACCTCACAGTTACCCTTTTTCAGTTTCCACCATTTGATCCTTGGTGCTGCCCTTACACTCTTCCTCCTCTTCTTGATCACCAATGTCATCCTACAAACCACCATCCTATGCTGCCTAACTACACTTTCCCTGGTCACCACTTTACAGTCTCCAATCTCCTTCAAACTGACCCTCCTACATAAGATATAATCCACCTGTGTGCATCTTCCTCCACTCTTGTATGTCACCCTATGCTCCTCCCTCTTGTTAAAATACATATTCACCACAGCCATGCCCATCCTTTTCGCAAAATCCACTACCAACTGACCATCTGCATTCCTTTGTTTAACAGCATACCTACCCTTCACTTCCTCATACCCTCTGTTCCCTTCACCAACATGCCCATTGAAATCTGCTATAATCACCACTCTCTCACCCTTGAGTGCAGTCATCACCACTTCATCCAACTCACTCCAAAATATTTCTTTCTCATCCATCGCACACCCAACTTGTGGAGCATATGCACTAACAACATTCATCATTACACCATCAATTTCCAGCTTCATAAACATCACTCTATCCGACACTCTTTTCCCCTCCAAAACACTCTTAGCATACTGCTCCTTCAGGATAACTCCTACGCCATTTTTCCTCCCATCCACACCATGAAAAAACAATTTGAACCCACCTCCGATACACCTAGCCTTACTCCCCTTCCATCTGGTCTCGCACACACAATATACCAACCTTCCTTCTGTCCATCGTATCAGCTAGCTCTTTCCCTATACCAGTCATACAGCCAACATTCAAAGTTCTGACCCTCACTCCCATAGTCCTAGCCTTTCTCTTCTCTTCCTGCCTTCAGCCGTGCCTTCCCCCTCTTCTCCTCCTTTGGCCAACAGTAGCCCAATTTCTGCCAGAACCCTGATGGCTAACAGTACTGGTGGTGGTCATTGTTAACCCGGGCCTTGACCAATCCAGTATGTAAATATCTACTGCTGTCCACATGAATGATTTGGCAGAGTTTTATGCCAGATGCCCTTCATGACGCAACCCTCTCCATTTATCCAGGCTTGGGACCGGCACAAAGAAATGCACTGGCTTGTGTGTCTCCAGTGGCTGTGATTGGCATATTACAGTGGTTTTGGTGAATACTGGAAGCTGTCACTTGTAAATGGCAAATCATTACAGGATTAGTGGAAATGATTATTTATCAGTGAAAAATCACTTACTTTGGTGTCTTTTAGTGATTGTACATACTTTCTCGGCTGGAGCGCCTTCTGTGTGGAGTCTGCATGTCCTCCCCACGGTCAAGTGACGTTTAAAGACATGCAGGTAGGTGCGTCCATGAATGGGTGTGCCTTCCTTGAAGGTTAGGCGTCAGGCTGGCAACTCAGCACTGTAAAAATCCACTGCCAGTCATGAGTGGACCCGAGTTCTGCTGTGACGACCACTAACCGGGAAAAGCCGATAGACATTACTTTTACATACTTAGTAGAAATGTTAGTGATTTAATTCAGAAGTATTGATATGTCAACGATGTTTTGTTGGCTAAGATTGTGAATTAAATGGAAGATTCTTGCATGACTGATAAATGAGAATTGACAGTATTAGGATTACAAGAAAGTGGTAGGGGCCAAGGAAAGGGAGGATTTGTTAACAAACTACTTTCCGTACTGCTGAGTGAATCTATTCATATTAATGTAAACATTACTTCAGCACAACTTTACATGTGTATATCACATGAGGGTTGTGTCATACAACTTTTTTTTCCCCTGAGGATGGCAGGCATGGTTTCATTGTTGTGTTGTCTGACTGATGACTTTTTTTTTGTGAATGACCGTGGTAATGTGCTATAATGATGCAAAACAAGGGAAGAAGGCAAACAAAGGACAAGTGAAATAATATTACAGGATCATCATACATCTACATGGATTACTAAGTTTTAATTATTTTTTTTTTTTTGCAGGGTGTGTGTGTGTGTGTGATCTTGGTATTGCAGTGTATAACTGGCAGAAGATGAGGTGACACATTATTTTCTAGATGCAAACTCTGAGGTTATGTCTCTTAGCATGCATAGTTTACTATCACAGTGACATTGACATCTGGGTGGTTTGACACTGTTACACACAGATTTACACACACACACACACACACACATATATATATATATATATATATATATATATATATATATATACACACGTGCATACAGATACATATACATGTATACATATATTCACATGTGCATACATACATGTATATATATATATATATATATATATATATATATATATATATATATATATAAAACACATATGGGTACACTGAAAGTAAATGAAACATTCAAGCACTGACACCACAAACCTTGACAAAAAAGAACAAAAAACAGTAGGCACTTCAATGTGCATGCTTCGAGAGACAACCTCAGAACATGTAAGTTAGAACTGTTTTTTTAAGAGGGCAATTTGCCCCTACATCCCCATGTAGGGAATTGTGCCCCTACACCCGCTGCTACATATATATTCAAACTACGAGATCACAGAATAATTAGAAGACGGCATATTCTCCAACCTTAATAGTGTAGCAATCTTGCCACACTGTTGATTAACTGTTTTGCCGATCTGACTGTGTCAATAAAACATCTGTTGACTAGTCCCACTGCTGACCAAAGTAATGAGTCCCATATATATATTTATGTATATTTTTATTTATGTGTGTTTGTGTCGATGATAGTGAAGTTGATATTTGGAACTGTTATGACACTACAGAAATATGGCTTGCCTGTTCAGCATCAGCAAGAAAAATAATGGAGACTGCAGACACTCTAAGCAGTTCATACTTAAATGAATGCAAATATGTCTTAGAAAAAGATCTGGAAGTACTATAGACTGTACTACACTTCCCATGGCCAAGAACTGAACAGAAGTCTCAGAATTACAGTTGCTGCAGACATCATCAGGATAGGATGGTCTGAATGGATTAAGCCCTTACATGTTCTTATTCTCCATTTAGAGTTAATCTGTTATGTATACAAAGACTAATGTTCACGCATGATAAAGCAGTTATTCTTAAGGCAGGGTGACTATTTGATATTTTGAAATTCATTAGTTTGAGTCCCAGCTGCGGTGGTGGTGCTGCAGTAGCGTTGTCGCCTCACAGTAAGACGTTGCCCTGTTCGATTCTGTGTGGAGACATGCGTGAATGGGCGTACCTTCCTTAAAGGTTGTGCATCAGGGCCGGCAACCCGGCACGTAAAAATCTACTGCCAATCATTAGCGGACCGGAGTTCCACTGTGGTGACCCCTAACTGGGAAAAGCCGAAAGACACAACATTAGTTTGAGTCCCAGAATAGCATAACTGAATGACTGAAATGTGGACTTATATTCTAAGATGAAAATGACATTTCTCAGAATGTTCCCTTTTCATTGAGGTATGGTGATCTCTAAATTGGTTTACATAAGATTGAAGAGTATTCGGGTCTTGACCCCACATCTAGGATGCAGGGTCATACCCCCTGCAAAACTATCTTTGAAGGAGAACAGCATGTTCCACATTTGCATTTCTCTTGTATTTCTATCTTAATTCTGGGGCTCATCCACACTAATCTTAAATGACAATAGTGAGCCCCTATACAGTTATGAGACTAAATGTTACCAACACTATGTGACTTACACCTGGGCATGACAAGAAAAAGGACATGATGCCACACACTGTCCACATATACCTGAGCAGGTACAAAAGGTAAAACAGAATTGTAAAAACTATAAATTAGGAAAGAAAAAACAGACTCATAAGGAGGAACTGTATGCATGCTGTTTCTTAATTGCTATCACTGAAACTGTGAAAAGACTTAATTCTGTACAAGAAACTGTACTTATTGCTTTGTGGTGATTACTAGTCAAAAGTATCCAGAAGTAATGCAACTAAAGTGCAGTTCTTTAGTCAGTGATCATAGTTCCAAAATCTATGTTTTTTGAATAAAGGTGTGATGCCCACCACTACCAATATGTTATGGTCACCAATGTGTTGTACTCATGCTGGGTCAGTAATCAAGGACCTTGAATCCTCACCATTGACACTGGAGAGGGACATGCACTCAGAATACAAATTGATATACACAGTATTTCCAGATACAGACATCTCTGCATCAAGTAATTTCCCTTAACAGCACCCAAGAAACATACTCAGACCAGGATCTGGATGTCACTATATATGTCTCTCTCCATGTCCCCAGTAATGCTCTGCACTGGTACAGCTGTAGGGT
Source organism: Protopterus annectens (assembly GCF_019279795.1). Lineage (NCBI taxonomy): Eukaryota > Metazoa > Chordata > Ceratodontiformes > Protopteridae > Protopterus > Protopterus annectens. The sequence goes on along the minus strand of NC_056727.1, from coordinate 682,925,035 downwards.
TAGTTCTTCAGCCGAGTGTCCAAGCCAAGTCCTCCAGCACCCTCTCTGTAAACAGAGTGCTTCATGTCCCTGCCCCAAGTAGCTGACACACACACACACACACACACACACACACACACACACACACACACACACACACACACACAGACACACACACACACACACACACACAGCTGGAAAAGGCTGGTACAGGTTTACCTGCTGTGTCGCCTTCTGCCCAGAGTATGAGGTAGTTATCACTGCCACCAGACATTCCACAATCAGCTATTCTAAGGTCCTTAACAAAGGGTGGCCAATTATACACTGTAATATTAATACTAATACAAATGGTAAATATTCACCAAGATGTTTAGGCCTTCTGGAGTGTCCCACATAGTGTCACCAATTAAATATAAACACTCTCAATGGTTAAATACTTTCTACAAGGACCAGCCACAATAAAAGTTTAAATATATTTAATAATAAATAATCAAAGAGCATGAATACTGACTATATGTTCACAGAAAACCACAAAGTTCAGATCACAGGAAATATTGAAAATAACATTCATGGACAGGCTCAGACAAATAAAGGAATACAGTAATAAACTAATCTTGCTATATATTCCTGATTGATCTAAATAAATTATTCTTCACTAATAACTTACTTGGGCAAGGCAAGATGCAATATGTGAGCAGTCTTTCTACTCAGGCCCCCAAATAGAATACTCCTTACTCAGAAATTACTCCCTCTAAAATATAATATCCAAGATGGATTGCAGAATGACTGCATCTGGTCACATGACTTTAGGTCCCCACAACATCTCCTTTGAAGCTGAAACTGTAATTTAGCATAGACAGCTACAATACATATCTAAATGTTTACAGCAGTTCCCTGGAGCTTCCCCTCTTTTACTGAGGTAATGCACAAAGGCATCTTCCAGACATAATGTCTCTGGTCCTATTCAGCCCTGTGGGGTGCCATTTTAATGGTTTAACAGCTCATTTACATTTCTTGTACTTTTCTTAAACTACACCAGCTGGTTAACCTTTTTCTGACCCACTATCTTCTATTAAACCATTTACATTTAAGTCAGTTACAATAATACATGTACATTTCTTTTCATTCCAGCAGGGTACACTGTTGATACATTTTAACACCGGCAAACCACACAAATAGACTTTCAGCACTAGCATCTATACAAATCAGTTTGCTATACAAAGGACATATAATTATTTAGAAAATTCCAGCTAGCTCTCCTGGCACAAGTCATACATCTATTGCCCTGCTTCACCTAGCATGACTGACAGTACCTCTTATCATCACCCCAACCCCTTGAAAACTCAAATTAGTTTTTCATATGACTATTGAGAAACATGGCTTGAGAGAAATAAGCCTATCTGGGATATGTTACCCCATTCCCTGTCTTGACAACCCATCTGCGTTGGCACTACTGACCCCGCTACAGTGCTGTAGTGTCATGTCATATGCCCGCAATCCTAAGCTCCACCTTAATAACTTGGCATTTTTCTGGCTGACCCAATGTAGCCATCTTAAGGGATTGCAGTCTGTAACTACAGTAAATTCCCTTCCATAGAGATAAGGCTGGTTTCTGTAGTGACCATACTATGGTTAGACATTCCTTTTCTACAGCTGCATAACATTTCTCCTTGGGTTAGAGTCTATGACTAAGACATACCACTGGGTCTCCTTCTGAGGAAACCTGGCTAAGTACAGCCCCCACCCCATGGTTTGAAGTATCCACCTGAACAACAAATTCTTTGCTGTAATCTGGATGGGCTAACACAGAGGGTCCTCCCAAAGCTCCTTTAAGCTTCTGGAATGCCTGCTCACATGCTGGGGTCCACATTATCTTATCTGGCCTGTTTTTCTTTGTCAGGACTGTGAGGGGAGCAGCTATTGTGCCATAATTGGGAACAAACTTTCTATAGTACCCCACTGTCTCCAAGAATGCCCTCACCTGTTTTTTAGTAACAGAGGTGGGCCAAGCCTGAATGGCTTTCACTTTGGCAGGTTCTGGCCTGATCTTACCACTCCCCACTGTATGTCCCAGGTTGGAGACCTCTGCTTTACCCATCTGACACTTACTGGGCTAAATGGTAAACCCTGCCCTTTGCAGTCTGCCCAGCACCTCCTTGACATGCTAAAGGTGTTCTTGCCAGGAATGGCTGTAGATGGCAATGTCATCCAGGTAAGCAAGGGCATAATCTCATGCTCCTGCTAGGATACAATCTTTCAGCCTTTGGAAAGTCACTGGGCATTTTTCATCCCAAAGGGTATCTTCATGAACTCGTACAAGCTGAAAGCAGTCATCAAAGCTGACCTCTCCCTAGCATTGAGAGTCAAGGGCACCTGCCAGTAGCCCTTGGTCAGATCAGTAGTGGTCAGATACTTAGTCCCACTCAGGTTCTTTAAGGCTTCATCTGTCCTAGGCATGGGGTAAGCATCTGACTCTGTGTGACTATTTTGTCATGTGTAGTCCACACAGAACCTGGTGCTGCCATCCTTCTTTGGTACCAGCACCACTGGGGGAGACCCAGGGACTGCTGGACTCTTGGATTACTTCCAGGTCCAACATCTCCTGTATCTCCTCTCTCAGAGTCAGTCTGTCTTGCTCGGGCACCCTCTGAGGGACTGCTTAATAGGTCTTTTGGGCCTTGTATGCCCATGGTGCTGTACCAGTAGGGTGCACCTTGGTTTCCCAGTGAACATGCCCCCAAACTCCTGCAACACTGCTTGAATTTCTTGTACCTGGGTAGGAGATGGTCATTGGGACATTGCTAGCCCTTCCACTGAGGTGTAGTCCGAGCCTCACTGAGGTGATCACTCACCAGATCCCCCTCAGAGTCTTCATGCAATCCACTGCAAATACTCAGCACTCCCTGTCATGGTAAGACTTCATCATATTCACGTGGTACAACCTGTGCCCCTGCCTCCTGCCTAGCAGTTCTACTATGTAGATAATATCACTGACCTTACCACTTTGAAGGGTCTCTCCCAAGCTGCCTGCAGCTTACTGTGACTGACAGGAATTAACACCATCACCTGCTGTCCCACAGCATAGTCTCTGGGTCTTGCATTCCTGTCATACTGGACCTTTTTCCTGCTGTTGGGTTCCTGCCAGGTTCTCCTGGGCCAACCCCATGAGCTCCCTATGCCTTGTCCTGAGGTTTAGGACATATGCCACTACAGACTCCTTGAGGAATTCATATTCACCCTCCCACTCATCACAAATCAGATCTAGAGGTCCCCCTCACTCTATTCCCATACTGCAACTCAAAGGGTGAAAAAAAAAGTGGATTTCTGGGGTACCTTCTGTAAGAAAACAGAAGATGGGGCAAATATTTGTCCCACTCGCTCTTAAACTGTTCTTCAAATGCCAGTAGCATGATGTTTTGGGTAGTGTTTAACCTCTCCAAAAGACCATTAGTGTGGGGATGGTAGGGGGTGATCTTTAGGTGCTTCACCTCACAGAACTCCAACAGACAAGCCAGCAGGTCTGACATGAAATTTGCACCTCTGTCACTCAGTATTTCTTTTGAGAAACCTACCCTACTGAAAATCTCTAGCAGAGCATTTTCCACCTACTCTGCTTGATGGAGGACATTGCCACCGCCTCAGGGTATCTAGTAGCATAATCTACTACCACCAGGAAATACTTCTTCCATGTAGAACTTGGGGCACTCAGAGGCCCCACAATATCCATAGCTGTCCTCTGAAACAGCTACTCAATCACAGGCCAAGGCATAAAAAGGTGCTATGACACAGTCTCCTACCTTACCTATTTTTGACACTGGTCACAGGTCCTCCAGTACCCTGTTACATCCCTGGCAATCCAAAGCCAATAACAGTTCTGCATAATACGTCTCTTGGTATGCTTTATGCCCATATGATCTGCAAAAGGAATGTCATGGGCTATGGCTAGAAGTGCCAGATGGTAGGCTCTGGGCACTACCAACTGCTGTATTACTTCACCTTCTAGCCCTCCCTTAGGGATCCACTCTCTTCACAGTAACCCTTTGTTCCAGTATGCAGACTCCTATTTTCCTTGAGAACCAGGTGCCTCCCTAGCTACCTCCCTCAAAACTTGTAATGTAGGGTCTGAGAACTGAGTCTGTCTCAACTCTATCTTTGTGACTTTTCCCAGCTCCCATTCCACAGGAAATCTAGTATATTCTGACAGCTGTACCTCACTGTCAGCCTGGATACGACCACTCATCTCTGCCCTTGCAGTCACCTTGTCCAAGCGAAAATCAGTACCTACCATCAGCCATGGCTCATCATCAGGCTCATTGCTACAGGGTAGCTCCCTCCCTAAATTAGCCTCATCCCCTGTCCTGGCTTCAGGGATGCTGTTTGTCTGGGTCACCCCAAGGCTACCACACCCACATGCCTTTCTCCAAGCCTGACTGCATACCACTTCATGCACACAAGGTACTGCATTATCAAAATCACTCCCTATCAAGACATCTGCAGGGATATCCTCAAACGCACCTACTTGCTTGCTTCCTTTCCCACCCTCCTAGTCAAGGTGAACCCTAGCCAAAGGCATTTGGAATGGGATCCCTCCTAAAGATCTGACTGAAGTGGACTGCCCAAGCAAGTACTACTCCTCTTTAACCACAGCAGGCTTCACAATGGTTATATCAGAGGCTGTGTCTCTCTTGGCAGTGGCCTGTTTTCAATCCACCAAGATAAGATACAAACTCTGGTAGTAGTTTGGTACCATTGTTGTCTCCAGACAAATTACCACTGTTATTCCATTATCTTTATTTGCTGGCTCCACCACCTGTTGTTCCCCACCGTGCCTCAGTGGACCTCTATATGCTACATGGCCCAACATTTTACATTCAAAACATTTAACCCTTGACCCTGGCTGTGTACCTAAACTAGTGGCCTCCCCTGTTACTGGTGGACTGTCTTCTGGGGTGGTTTTACTACCCACCATGGGTTCCCTTATATCCATGTGCATCACTGGGTATCCCTTCCCTCTGCAATGATGCCCTGCTTGCTAAGCAGAGATCCCACTTTTTCCCCCAGTTCATCTGTAGGGTCTGGCAACCAGATTCTCATGTCCTCAGGCAAAGTGCTAAGGACTTGTTCCCTCACCAATAGGTCTGTCAGCGCTTGAAAAGTGTGATCTGACACCCACTCACCCACCTATGAAAATAAGTGCGTATTTCAGCAATATAATCACATGCACTTTCATCTGCCTTGCATCTATGCCCACAAAACTTTTTTTTGTATGCTTCATGTGTTAGCTTAAAACATTCCAATAAGCATTTTTTAACAGTGGCATAGTTTAAGCAATCAGTATCAGACAATTCATTAACAGCAGTTACAGCTTTACCGTAGAGTAAGGGGGTGAGGAACTGTACCCAGAGCCCTCGGTCAACATAATACTGTTTGCATACTCTTTCAAATATATGAATAAAACTATCAAATTATCACATTCCTGATACTGAGAAAGCTGTTTACTGACCTTTATTGCTTCTGTGGTATGGTTACTCTCTTTCCCATTACCTCCATGACCCTGGTAAAGGGTCAGCATTTACTTATGCTGCTTCTGCCTCTCACTTTTTTCTACTTCTTAATGCAGCATTTTCTGTGCTGATTCTACTTCAACCTCCATATGTCGCAGTCTCTCTGCTGATTCTAATTCTAAACATTTGGACTCCAGCTCAAGTCTCTTTAACTCCAGATGGATTTTTAAGTCCTCTTAGGAAAAGTTGAACTGTTCTGTTTCTGAGAGCTGTACATCCCCAATGCCAAACTGGTGGTCTTCCTGGTTGCTGCTGTGTGCTGCAGCTGTGATTAAGGCTGCAATCATTTCCCCTTTAGTCAGGCTGCCATGCAACAATCCTTTGGCTTGGCACATCTCAGCCAACTGGTTCCTTGTCAGCTTGCCATAATTCTCTGCTGACACATTTGCCTGCTCTCCATTACTAACTAAGCTAACAAGTAAATAAATAAAATGAATGTGACATGAAACTCTGAATATCTACTTTGTGGCTGCTTGAGAGTACACCTTTTATAGTGACAGCTGCTTACAGGCTACAGGAGTTCAATAAATATCCACACCAATGCTCACCAATATGTGATGTGGTATTATCTCACCACTGCCAACCAATATGTGATGCCCAATACTGCTACCAATACGTGGTGGCCACCAATATGTGTTGTTTCCATGCTGGGCCAGTAATCAGGGAGCCTGAATCTTCTCCACTAACACTGGAGAGGAATGTGCACTCAGAATTTAAATGGATACACACAGTGTTTGCAGATGCAGACCTCTCTGCATCAAGTAAGTTCCCTTATGAGCACCCAAGGAACATACTCAGCCCAGGGTCTGGATGTCTCCATATCTGTCTCCCTCTAGATTCCCAATAAGACTCCCCACTGGCACAGCTGTAGGATTAGGTCCTCACCTGAGTGTTTACAGAGATCAGATCACAGGAAATATTGAAAATAAGAGTGATGAATAGGCTCAGACAAATAAAGAAAAACAGTAATAAACTAATCTTGCTATATATTCCTGACTGATCTAAAGAAATTACTGTTCCCTACTAACTTACTTGGGCAAGGCAAGATGAAATACATGAGCATTCTTTCTAGTCAGGCCCTCAAACAGAACACTACGTAGTCAGAGATTACTCCCTCTAAAATGCAATATCCAAGATGGCTTGCAGAATGGCCTCATCTGGTCACTTGCCTTTAGGTCCCCACAACATCTCCTTTGAAGCTGAGACAGGAATTTAGCATAGATGGCTACAATACACATCTAAATGTTTATTGCACTGCCCTGGAGCTTCTCCTCTTGACTGAGCTAATGAACAAAGGTTTCTTCCAGCCATAACATCTTCCGACCTATTCAACACTGTGGGGTGAAGTTTTAATGATTTAACAGCTCATTTACATTTCCCTTATTTTTTCTTAAAATAAGCCATCTGGTTAACCTTTTGCTGTCCCAGTAGCCTCTTTTAAAACATATACATTTAATTTAGTTACAATTATAAATGTACATTTCTTTTCATTCCAGCAGGGTGCTCTGCTGATACATTTTAACACAGGCGAACCTCACGCATACACTTTCAGCACAAGCATCTGTTCAAATCAGTTTGCTATAAAAATGACATATAATTATTTACAAAATTCCAGGTAGCTGTGCTGGCACAAGTCAAACATCCACTGTCCTTCTTTACCTGATATGACTGGCAGTACGTTCTACCATCACAAAAGGGATACCAGAACAAGTTACATCTGATAGAAAGCCACAGTTTGCTAGTCAGAAATTCCAATATCTTTGCAAAGCAAATGGAATTTTCCCATATTGAATCAACTCTATAATAACCTCATTCAAACAGTCCAAAATGATAATTCAGACAGCAAAGAGCAAGAAGTATTACAATTCTGAACAGCCAAATTGTTATTTACTTCTTGAGCACTGAAACACAACAATACATGCAACAGAACTTTCACCAGGCCAAATGATTATGTGTAGAAGGTTGAAATCTAAAATTCCTATACTATTTCCACCTTACTCTATCATCATACTTCTCATACATACCTACAACTCCTAACACCTAATACCTATACATTCCCAAACAACTTTACTGCTATTAGTTTCTAATATGTCTTACTTCCATTAAACATTTATCATTTTTACCTGCCATTCTTGCTCCCGTATTGCTTTTCACTATATCCTCACCTACTCAGACCTCTCCCCAACCATACCTCTAGTTATTTCCTGAACAAATTACTCTGCTTAATTCCCCCATTACTCTCCTACCTTTAACTGCATCCCTCCATGGATACACTAGACAATCTCGACATACTGAAATGTCAAAATTCAGTACGTCGAGACCGAATAGTGGAAAGTGCAGTTAACTGAAACTACACTATGCCGAATCCGCAAATGTCAAATTCGCAGCTATCATGGTGTCACGTCCATGATGTGTGTAGCGGTTCGTGGATTTATCTGGGGTTTCAGGTAAGTGTTGTGTGTTTGAGGATAATGGGTAGGGATTTTAGTGTGTGTGAGTGTGTGTGGTGGTGTTTTTGTGTATTTGTGTGTTTAGTGTGATCTCAGAGTTAGAATATATAAGTAGGGGTTGTGGGGGGTGCAGGGGGGGCTTGCACCCCTGTTTATAGGTAGGTTAAGTGTGTTTGTGTGTGTTGTTATGTTTGTTTAGTTAGGTAGGTGTATGTGTGTGTGATTATGTACTGGTTTATGTGTGTGTGTGACTGATCGCGATTGTAGTATTCGTGATTGTGGGTTTTCGTGTATGTGGTTTTTTGACTATTCAGTCTCGAAATACTGAAATTCGACATTTCAGTATTTTGAGATTGTATAGTGAATCCCCCTCCATACCCCTCCACCACATACTAACACCTATCTAACTATCCTTCTAAATCCCAAACATATCACTACTTCATCTTCTGTCACTAACATTTCTCACTATACTCACACTCACATTGAGCTATCACAAGTCTCTCTTGCACCATTTCTTATCTACACCTACCACCAGCATACCACAACACATTACTTTAATATCCCCTTCAACCTACTCGACATTAATTCCATTATCATCCTGACATACAAGTAAACAGCACATGTTCCATCATTAACCAAAATCATGCATAAAACTCAAGCCCAAATGCTCCTCAGTAAGCCAGATTGCTAAATGGACAATAATACTGGATTGGGATATATATCCAAATTCATGTCCCACATATCTAACCCGAGAACCCATCAAGCTAGTCCTCACACATCCTGAAACAGCAACAGGCTACCTCTCCAACCATCTTGGACTTAAAATATCACTTAGCAACTTAAAAAATCTCAATCACAAAATCATAGAAGGCCATGCCTGTATAGCCCCCTACCCTCTCTTGTTAGCCAAAGAAACCTGGTTAAAGTCAATTACCAAAAATATGTAAATAATCCTATGAAGCTATAATATACTCAGACTAGATAAAACCAACAAAAAAGCAGGTGGAGGTGCTGTTTTCAACAGAACAGGTTTAGATCTCTAAACTTATCATAATACTATACCCATCTTCAACAATACTGAAGTTCTCATCTCACTCCTCAAACTGAATACTCAAACGTTTCTAGTTATCATAGGTCTATACATACCACTTGGTGACAACAGTCCTATCCTGGAAGAGATCCTGTCCTGGATCTTGGCCAGCATAAAACTAGAAATCATCTTGTTAGGAGACATTAACACAGACTGGCAAAAGACTGTCCTGGAAAACCCAACAAATTCAATTCAGCTATGTGGCTTTTCTCAGTGGAGTAAGACTCCAGCTAGAATTATTAAGGCCATGTCGAAAGAATCTATCCCAGACTGGATTCTAACATCCACCCCAAACAATGTTGCTACAAAGGGCACCTTACCTGATAGCCTAAGTGACTACTAGCTGTACTACATAATCAGACAGCCCAAACAGCCCCATAGGGTTCATCACTATAACACAGTCAGAAACCTCAGTAACTTCAGCAGAGAAATGTTTACTTCCAGCCTGTTCCAGATCAATGAGGCTTCACTTAAAACTCTTCCCTTTAGTGAAGCAGAAGACAGATGTAATACAATATTAAGAAAATATTCTGGCAGAGCAAGCACAACTAATAACCAAAAGAGATGAAAACAATCCAGACCCTTGGTAAACTAAAAAGCAAAGAAACTCATGCAATGTACAGATAAAGCCTGGAAGACATGGTCACAAACCAAGTCTCAAACATCCCTGCAGCAATATAGGCTGTTAAGGAACCACAGCAAGCAATGCATAAATTCAACAAAAAAGCTTATTATAGTAACACCCAAAAGTCATCATCAAACAATCCAAAAAAAATGTCTGAAAATCAACGAATATACTGCTCAGTCCTGGAAACTCAACCCAACTCAGCCCACCCTCAGCAAATAACTTCCAAAGTATTGCTTCACAGTTTAATTAACACACATTTTATAAATACAGCAACCACCCTCTTACAAAACAAAGCTACTACAAATCCAGCCATCCCACTTTAATCAATGAAGCTATAACAGACCTTCACACTCACTCCAGTACCAACATCTGCAATTAAAATACACCTACTCAGCCTTAAGATAACAACCACTATCTCTGACCAACTTTCATCTGAATACCACAAACTCACAGCAGATAGCTTTGTATATTCTGCCTCGATTCTAATAAATGACTCTATCCAATAAAAATAGGTTCCCACCTTAAGGCAAACATCCTCTGTAATATCCCTTCATAAAGGCAGCTCATCAACTGAGCTCACAAACTATAGACCAATCACCATTCTCTCTTATCCAAAATCTTGGAAAGATGTGTTCACTCTCAACTTAGTACATATATTACATCTCATAACCTCTTATTTAACTCACAGTATGGTTTCAGACCAAATGCCAGGACAACCGCTGCCTTTCAAAAGTTTGCAAATGTAATAAATCACAAAAGAAATTCATGCCCCCTAACCTCAGCCTAATTTCTAGATCTATCCAAGACATTTGACACAGTCAGTCATTAAATTCTCCTAACTAAACTCTCATCCTATGGGCTATCACCCTTCTCACTTAACTGGTTTCTTAATTACTTTACTAATACATCCCAAGCAGTGACATAGATACCTAGGTTCATAGGAGATTATTAGACTACCAACTTAAGAGCCCTTAGAAGCCTAGCCAATATAACCCCATTTTACACAATATATGGGCAAGAGGATGGCATGGATTTGTGCCTATGCCTTGAGTATCCTACAGAATGCCCCTGTCCAAAAGGGACACAGGCATTAATCCAGGTGTGATTTTATGATTTTCCATCCATTTATCCAAACTGCATTTGAAGAGAACCAGGGAAGGGCTCTGCTTAATGTGAATAAGATGTCTGTTCCAAAGAAGGTGCAAACTCTGAGACACATATCTGTTTCTCCAGCATGTTTTGGTTGAGTCGCTGACTAAGTTTAGATCCACAGATAAAGTGACGCTCATGCTTTTTGACTTGTGGATGTGTAGCAGCTCCATCAGGGCTGGATTTGTGAGTGCCTTGTAGTGCAGACATAGGTCACCCCTTAAAAGTCAGTAGGAGACATAGTAAAGGGACAGGGCTTTTAGTCTATTTGCACAAGGTATGTTGTTTACATCCTGTATTTTCTTTGTGAGGAACTTCTGAGGTCACACCAACAGCTGTAAGTGCCTAGTCAAATTCATGCCAAATGGTACACTGGGCTCAATTCTTTGTCTAATGAGGGCTGAGTACAGCAAGACAATATTTTCCTTGGATCTGGATGCCGTACATTTACTTATAAGTTACACCACATAGAAGGACTTCCTTACTACAGGAGACACATGGTGATCAACGTTCAGGTGAATATCTACCTTTGTTCCTACATCTTTCACCTCTGAGTCAACTCTTAGGGGTGTGCTATTTTGTTGTAATTTGCAAAACTATTTGATTTCCCAGAGGGTGTGATATTGCATTTTCTTGCTTTTAGTTTTAGGCCATGGTTCTCACACTAATCATTTGTCTGATCTAGATCCTCCTGAAGAATATCTATATCAATGGAGAAATTGGTGCTAGCCTCCACATTGCATTTCTCAGCAAACTTTCACATCCAGAGGCCTTCAACATTTGCCCTGACTTCAGGGAAGTATATTCCAAACAGGAGTGGTCCCCAACATTGAGCCTTGTGGCACACCATTCATAACAGGCCTCTTGATGGATCTAGATTCACCCGCTTTAACCACATGTGCCATATCCATGAGCCTACTGGCTATCCATCTGGTGATGTAGGGAATTATGCCCAGTTTTGTGAGTTTATTTATAATACTTGAGAGGGGAATTGTGTCAAATGCCTTTCCAAGATAGGCAGTATATACTGTTTTACACTCATCCATGGCCTTAGCAGCATTCTTAAAGAAATCCACCAGTTTCAGTAGGCATGACCTGCCCTTGACAAAGCTGAATTGGGTCAGGTGCAGTGTTTGGAGGTTTCCTTTCTTATTATTTATCAGATCCATAATTATTCTTTTCATGGCCTTTCATATATGACTAGTCCAACTTACAGGTCTATAATTTTCCAGATCAGTAGATGGTCCCCCTTTATGCAGAGGGATGGCTGTTGCTGTCCTCCACTCTATTAAAGTTAGTCAGGAGGCTGTGATTAAATAGAGGTACTAGTGGGCCTAATAAGTCCTGATTTAAGCTGTTTAATAAGTAATTTGTTATGTCATCAAGCCCCAGTGAAGCTGTGTTTTTAGCTTTAGAGAATGCAGTGGCAACCTGTTCTTTGGTGATAATTGGCAGCGATGTAGTGAAGGGTATTGCTTGGGGGAGAATTGGGGGTAATGGTAAGGTGAAATTTGAGCTGAATTTGTCAGCCAGCAGATCTGCCATATCTTCCAGATGGGTTTAGGTGATGCCAACTACAACTAATTCTGTGCATTATTGGGTGTCGCCTTCAAGACTGCAGGCATAACTGAAAATACCTTATTGTTACCCTTAGCTTTGGAGGCTATTTTTGACTCAAAGTCTGCTTTCAGAGACTCAATTAGTTCTCTGATTCACTTGTTCAGACTAATGAGAGACATTTTGCTCTGCTCATAGGTTCATAGGTGTGTACTAGGCTAATGGCCCTGGGGCCTTTACAAGCCTAGCCATAGGATTACCCTGGCATAGTGCCACCTGACCTTAGTTCCCAGTGTCTCTGTTGAGTAGAGCCACTGGAGTTATCCCCGGGGTGAATTTTCTGTTTCCCATCCACTCATCAAGAGGGTCAGCAAGGTGTTCTGCTTGACATGTATGGGAAGTCTGTTCCATAGCATGGGCAGTCTCTGGATTATGAACCTGTCCCTCCAGCATGTTCTGTTAATTGTGGTAATGAGGTTGAGGTCTCTGGAGCGTGTGGTGTGGAGGGATTGGGATTTCTTTAGATGTAGCATTTCTAACAGAGCTGGGTCAGACATGGCTTTGTAAGTCAAGCAGAGATCGCCTCTAAGTAGGCAATATGAGACAGAGAATTTTTTTGAGTCTGTCCATATAGGACAAGTTATTAAGGCCTAGGGTCCTGTTTGTGAGGTACTTTTGCGGCCTCTCCACTTGTTGCAGGTGTCTAGTGAGGTACATGCCAAATGGGGCATTGTACTCGATGATTGGCCTAATGAGGGAAGAGTAGAGGGAGACAATGACCTCTTTCTTCCTGGATGCAAAGCCGTTAGTAATGAGATGTGCCACATAGAAGGACTTTCTGATCACAGTAGCAATGTGGTGATCAAAAGAGAGGTTGCTGTCAACCTGTGTTCCCACTTCTCTTATAATGCCTTCTATGTTCAGTGAACTACCATCAATGCGGTAATTCATGGGAACTGGGTTTTTCAAGAAGGGGATAACAACACATTTTTTGGCATTGACCTTAAGGACATGGTTCTGACACCAGTCATCGGTCTCAGTGAGGTCATTCTGTAGGATGTCAACATCACTTGGGGAGTTAACAATATCTCCAAACTTGCAATCGTCTGTGAACTTTGTCAGCCAGAATCCCTTCGTGTTGGCATGGACTTCAGAGAAGTGGATACCAAACAGGAGAGGACCCAGGACTGAACCCTGTAGGACTCCACTCATAACTAGTCAGCAGTCTGACTTGGAGTCAGCTATTTTCACACTGTGGGTTGTATCTGTGAGCCAGTTTGCAACCCACCTAGTGATATAGGGGTTGATGCCAAGCTTAGTGAGTTTTTCTATGATTCCTGAGTGGGGAATGGTATCAAAACTCTTGGCCAGATCAAGGTAGGCTGTACGAACCATCTTGCCTTCATCTACAGCTCTGGTGACTGACTCAAAGAAGTCGACCAAGTTGAGCAGGCATGCTCTACCCTTCACAAAACCAAACCATGTGGGATCCAGAGTTTGGAGAGTCCCTATATTCTTTTTTATTAGGTCCATGATGATGCATTCCATAGCTTTGCATATCAGACTTGTCAGCTTAATGGGGCAATAGTTCCCAGGGTCGGTAGTTGCTCCTCCTTTGTGGAGAGGGATGACAGTAGCAGTGCGCCTTTCAGTAGGGACAAAGCATGAGGTAAGGCTGTGATTGAACAGGGCACACAGGTGAGGTGCCAGTTCACTCTGTAGTTCATGTGGAACACAGCCAGCGATACTGTCAGGTCCCATAGAAGCTGTATTCTTGGCCTTGGACAGTGCTATTTTAACCTGTGCAGCAGTAATACTAGGTGCCTGGCAATCTACTGGTATTGTGACTGGTCCGGGGGGAGGGGTAAAGTTAGCACTGAATCTGTCGGGCAGTATACTGGCTATATCTGTTGGCTCGGTATAGAGGTACGATTTTATTTATTTATTTATTTATTTATTTATTTATTTTACATTTGTTAACCGAGAAAGTCCAACTGGATACACGTCCATTTTCAGTGGAGGCCCGTGGAGAAAAGCTCCAAATGTACAAAAACAAGTGTAAATACAGTGAAATTATTACAGTGAGTTATCACAAAACTGAGATTTGTTTAACGATATGTGCACACAGGTACATGTTTTTCTCACATACACATAGCAAAGGTTGGAAGCAAGTTGCTGAGAAAGAAATAGTTAAAGATTTCATCTGAAAAAGGAAAACACATATATTAAAGGTGGTTATCATACATGGTGTAGTGTTAACTTTAAATCTTTCCAGTAGGTGGGTGATATGATACACAGAATTTTAAACAGAGAGTCAGAGTTTTATTCCTGTAATAAGGTTCTCATTTATGAATTATGTTTGAGTAGGGGTTAGTCAGGGTTTGTACATGGACAAAGCCATTGCATTTTTATGTATTTCCTAAGGGATTTTTTGAATTGGGATAAGGAGGGGTCAGTGGTGAGTTCAGCAGGAAGTAGGTTCCAGTTTTTACTAGCTGAGTTGGAGTATCATTGTGCAGTAGCTCAGAGCAAATCTGGGTATTGCCGTGGAGACTCTTTACATAACTATAGAAGGCCTTGTGGTTGTCCTTACTATCTGCTGCAATTCTGTTGTCATAGCTAGCTTTAGTGGATTTGATGAGGGATCTCAACTTTTTGTTGAGGCTGATAAGGAAGTTTTTCCAGTCTTGGGACTTCACCTTATTCTGCATCAGTTTCCTCCTTCTGTTGTAGAGTTTGTTTATGGCAGGGGACCACCAGATTGGGTTCCTTTTACTGGAGGAGAGCATCTTGGTTCTAGTTGGTATGGTGAGATCCATGCATTTGTATACGTGTTCATACAGTGCATTGGTGTATGATTCTGCGGTCACGCAACTATTCTAGATTTGCATGGGTGCCGTGAAGTTAGCCACCTCTGTTTTTTAGGAGCCCAAAGTTAGCTTTGGAGAAGTTTTTCATGGTAGTTACCTTTGCAGGGGGTGGGGGGTGGGAGGGATGTGAATTTCCAAGGTGATTAATTTGTGGTCGGATCTGACCAGGGAGGAGCTGACTATTGGTGTAGAGCAATGGTTGCCCATGTTAGTAATGACCAGGTCAAGGACGTTGCTACCTTTAGTGGTTGTTGTGCACATTCCCTCTTAATACTTGATAGGATTTTCTTTCTTTTGTTGTACAAACTAGTAATACCTGGGTCCACCAGGGTGGCTTGTTTTTGTGGTTTGACTTAGGTTTATTTTATTTCAGTCTGGTACTGCTACATCTATGCAATTGTTTATATGGTCATACAGGGCTTTTGTGTACACCTCTGGATAGGTGCATGTGTCTTCTGGATTTGAGGAAGCTTGAAAACTAGCTATGTCTTCCCTTAATAGAGGTAATTTCCCTTAGTGAAGTTATTAAAGTTTTTGGGTTAGGTTGGGGGACTAGTTTTACCTTTATTTAATGGGAGACCACTTTGTGGTCTAATCTTAGCAGTGAGGACATCATACTAGGGGGCTGCGACATTCTCCTATATTTGTGAGTACCAGATCTATGATATTTGTTCCCCTAATGGAAGTGCAGACTAGTTGCTCCAGGGAACTTACAGAGTCAGGAAATCTTTGGCCGTGCATATTACTGGTTGTGTATGTCTCCCAAGAAATGGAGGGCTAGTTAAAATCACCCATGGGTATGGTATTGGGCTGGATGGTCAGTGATTCTAGTAACTTCCCATATGTTGCATGGGTTTCCTGCTTCATGGTGGGGGACTTGTAGCTAGCAAGGATATGGTACTGGATTTGTCTCGTGCATAGTTGGCCATGGAGTAGCTGAAGCATGTCATATTGCTTGCCCAGCCTTGAGGTGTGCTTATCCTGTATGTAGATCGGTGCATCTCTACTTTTTGCTGTTTCATGTTCAGTGGGTGGTTGGAACTTATGAATGGCATTATAGCCATGCACTGCCACAGTTCCTTTTGTGGCTTTGAACCATGTTTCACTAACTGCACAGATGTCAGCATTCTCCAGGGTGGGGAGAGCAAGATGATTTCCCCTCTTTCCTTCTTATATCCATCAAAATCTTACAAAGATCCATCCTTGGATCACTACAGTTTAACTTATTTATCAAAGACCTCAGCACAGCAGCCAAACAGGGCACCATAGTGCAACATGCCTATGACACCACTCTAATACATGCTCCCTGGACACTACCCATGCTCCAAACACTCACACAGACATTCTTCTCATCCTTAGAAGCTTGGGTTGACAACTCACAATACCTCCCGGATCTATAAAAACTGAACTACTACTGTTCACCACAACTCTCTCCTAACATAAAACTACCTTTAATATACTGTCATCCAACAAGACCAATATAGAACTGGTATTTCACACCAAGCTATTAGGTATGATTAGAGACAACCATCTGACATTTGATTTCTACCTTCTGAAAGCCATAAAGAAGAGACGGCAAAAGGTAGGCTACCTCTAAATATTAAAATGCTACCTTAATGATTCTGCTAGAAAAAATACAGATATTTCTTTTCTGATCCCCGCCCTATTATATGCCTGTTCTGTTCTAATGAATCTCAACTCTTCTCTTTTTCAAACTAGAGCAATGCTACAATAAAGTAACCAAAATTCATAAGTAACCAACAATATAGATCACATTACTGCCTCTCTCTAAAACAGGTAAATTGGCATGAACTAAATAATTTTCTACTGTACTCACATTTTTTTAAATTTTTTTATTTTATTTATACTTTGTTGACTGGGTTAGTCCAACTTGTCTCTTTTTAGGGGAGACCTGTGGTGTTAGAGGAAATTTGGCTAAGGCTTGGGAGAACCTCCTTTTCACTTTTGTACTTTTTATTCTGTGAACATTTTTGCTGATGATTTTCCTGCTTCTGTTTCTAGCATAGAGGCAGCTAGGAGAAGCTGTGCACTGTCGGGAGAAGAGAGGTTTCTGTTGGTGATAGCAGTTTGGTTCTGTCAGTCAGACAAAAAAAAACTGTTGAAAAGCAAGTGGATAGCACAAACAGGCAGCATCTAAATGACTTTAAACTTCAGGATTTTGTAGAAGTTGTAACTGTAATAGCTTCTGAAGTTTTCCTGATGAAAAAAATGGTTGGTTTATTGAAGAAAGGTGATCCTGGAGAACAGTATGAGATTTCATGACTGGATATGATGGAAAAGGTTTTTTGAAAGGAAAGTGAGTTGGGCAAAATGGAAATGAGTCATGAGTTGAATGGATATAATGTTACAGATGAGATACAATCTGGAAAATCATTTGCCAATGCAGCTGGTAGAGCAAGAGGCACTGTAAATGTAATTAAAAAGAAAAAAAATTGTTTGGATAAGAAAGAAATAATAAACACATATTTTGTGTGGGCTAATTCAGTGTCACCTATGGGTTTTGAAGCAAAAGACAATTAATCCTTGATTCATTTGGGGAAAGAGACATTTTGTGAGTTTCCATTTATTTAATTGTAAAAAAAAGGAATATGTTTATATTCTCCAGAAAAGGGACTCAGTTAAAAAGTGTTTGTTCAAGACTCAGTTAAAAAGTGTTTGTTCAATTTCATGCTGATGAAATTGAGTTAAAAGATATTAAAACATATTTTTCATTTATGTGTTATTCACTTTCTGATATTGTGAAAGTTAAAGATGAGAGGGATATTTGGAATGGGGTGGAAAGTGAATGTTACTTTAAATTTGAAAAGATGTGATAAAGCATTTATCAAGTGTTATACATGTAGATGGTAACAGAGGAAGAATTAGGTAGGTGGGACAGCTGAAAACTGTTTTTTTTAAGGGAGTTCATTTATCTGATAAATGAGTGTACAAAAATAAGATGTAATCAGTGTAGGGAAAAAGGTAATGTGATGGATAAGTGTAAAAAGGAATGTAGAATATGAAAAATGTGAAGGAAATTTCTGGTTTGATTGCAAAAAGAGTAAGCAACAGAATGTTGAGCAGGATGATGAAGACAGTGTTACAATGTCTGGAAGTAATAAGGAAGTAAGGGAAAAAGGGGAAAAAATGTTAATGAAAATGGGGAAGGAGTAATAAAAATGACCTAGATAAAAATGTTATATTTTAGGAGGATAAAAGTAACTGTACTGACAGTGCTGGAAACGAAGACGAAATTGAAAGTGAAAAGTCAGATGTTTGCAAAGGGAGTGTAAAGCATGTTAAAAAAAGAAATGTCCTCCCCGCGGTCGAGTGGCCTCCAAAAGACATGCGTGAATGGGCCTGCCTTCGCTGAAGGTTGGGCATTGGGCTGGCAACTCGGCACCATAAAAATCTACTGCCAATCATTAGCAGACCAGAGTTCCGCTGAGGTGACCCCTAACGGGAAAATCTGAAAAGACAAACGAATGTAAGGATGAGGAAAAGAAGATTTTAAAATACATCACCAAAGAATAAAGAGGAAGGTAGGGAGCAGGTTAGACATGTTTCACGTCATAAAAGTAGTGAAAAATCTGATTCTGATGATCAAACAGTTGTACATATTTCAGAAAAATATTAAATTAGAAAAAGAAAAAATAAGAACATGAAAATCTAAAATACTTCACTTAAACATAGAAGGAAACATAATAATTTTAGCATGCGTTCAGTACGTGAATAGCATTATTAATATTGTAAGAAGGATAGAGATACTGGAATGGTATGCTAGATGTGATATGAATATTATTTTTATAGACAATGTAAGATTCCTGACAAGTAAAGAAAGATTGCAAACAGAAAAATTGTGGGATGTTAAAATAATATGGAATTTAGGAAATGAATGCTGGTCTAGAGTGGCTGTATTGTGTAAAAAAAAAACAATAATCAATAGCAATAAGGATGGAGTTGATAGAAGAAAGGGGGCATATTAAAATAGTAAAGGGAATCAAAATAATAAATAAGAAAGAATGGGATGACTTTTGAGAGCAGGAAACACTGCAGTTATACATGGATTATATAACCATGAAGGACTTTTATAAAAAAAATTGTCTGAATTATAGACTAAGTTTAAAATAAAGCATAAAAAGTGTTTTCCCCCCAGTGGCAGACTGATGTAAAAAAGGAAAGATGCACAGAAATGTATTGGAGAATTTCGAGATGAACACAAGGATTAGTTTGATATGGAAAAGGAAATATATAAAAGAAAGTGAGAACATTTTAAGACATTACTGTTTAAGTGGAGATATTATTTACAATGGAGAAGGGAGGAGGTGCCTACATATTTGGATAAAATGGTAAATGAGGATATTGGTATAATGAGGGAAAATAAAAATGTAAAAGGTGAGATAAAAAGAACACAAGACCAAATTATGATTATTGTATTTTAGCATGTAAAAATATGTATGAGTAAAAATAGAAAAAATAAGACAAATGGAAAGAAAAAAATGAATGAGTTAAAGAAGAATTTGAATAAGAAAATTTTATTAGTGAACTGAACAAAGTACTTAGGAAAGTAATTGTTGATTCAATATGAGGTCCAGATGTATAAAGCAAGAAATATACAAGTAAATAAGGGACTGGCAAAAAGGGTGCTTTGTAAATGTTTTGAATGGATTGTTGAAAGAAGGGTTTATTTATGGTGAGTTATATTAACATTTATGTGGAAGAAAGATGAGAATAATGAAATAAATTGGAGACTTATCACATTAAAAAATACAGATGATAATAATTTTATAAGAATAATACAGAAGAGAATTGATAAAAGGATGAAGGACATTATTGAAAAGGTATATATGGTATAAAAGGGAAGGGATGCCAAGAGTTATTATTGGTGGTTCAAAAAATTGTGGATGATTTTATAAATAAAAAGAAAGATGTAAAATTTATGGTAGGCAATATTAATAAGGCGTTTAATATAATAGGACATGATGCTTGGTGGAAAGATATGGAAAAGTATTGAATATGTGATAGTATTAGGAGAGTGTATATGTCACCATATCAAAATAATAGAGTGAGAGTGTTAGTGAATGTGTAGCTAAGTAATGAAATAAGCATAAATTGTGGTATAAGCCATGGATGTCCTATGAGTGGGACATTGTCTGCATTAGTAATAAATCCAATAGTGAGTGAATCAGCTTATGAAGTGAAAGATGCTAGATATATGATACATGAGGAAGGTGTGATTTCAGTACTTTTGACATATGCAGATAATATAGTAGTTGCTACAAATGAAATATGGATGAGTGAAGTGTGTTTTTTTTTTCACTGAAAGGACATTTAAAGGAAATGGGAATGACCCTGAATAAGGATAAAAACAAATGTTTGAGTGATGTGAAAATTGGAGGATTGTGTTTTCAATTAATGCATTATCTTTATTATGGATACAGTTTTGGAAATAATGAAGTTATATGGCAATGGTAGGGTTAATAGAAATGAAATAAATATATCTTATAAGGAAGACTTACAGTTTAGCATTCAAAAAAAGGTTATCTTGTGAATTCTGTTTTAATGGGAAAATAGCATAAATGTCAACATTTTAAAGGATCCCAGAGCAACATGAAAAAGAAAATGTGCAATTAGTGTTTTCTTTCATATGAAGTTCAGCATTTAACTCAGTAAAACGAGATTTGTTGCACATGAGTGAAGATGAAGGTGGATTGGGTTTATTAAATCTACTTGTATATTTTGCTTCTGTAAACTTGTATAGCATATTAAAGTGAGTAAATGAAGAGCATGAGTAATTAATAATGAAAATATTTAAATATAAGTACAAAAGCGAGAGAAGATGAGAATAAGGAAAATATATAAAGATTATGCAAATGAAGAAAATAAAATTATCAAAAAAAAATAGTAACATGGAAAATTAAAACTGATATAGAGAAGAATAAAGGGATATAATATAATAATGCAATTAATAGTGGGATATAATATAATAATGTAATGAAACAATATTATTATGTAAATCCATGGGAAAATTTATCAGAAGAAGTGATAAAAGCCATTAAAGTGATGAACATGTCGTGTACAAAGGATGTAGACAGTCAGAATTTCCTATAGAGACTAGTAATAAAGAAGTTACCACTAAAATGAAATATGCCATAGAAACAAAAAGTTGAAAGAGTATGTTTATTTTGTGTGGAAGAAGAGACAACTGGGCTTTTTTTTAAATCTTTTTTGAAATAATGCATCATGTAAAAGAGTGGTTAAACTCTGGAAAAAGTTGAGTGAAGATTTTTTGAGAACATTAATGACAAACAATATGGATATGAATATGGTTATGCATTAATATTATAAAAATAATAAGAATATATGAGAAGGATAAATACGAATTTATTTTATGTAATATGTGTTATTTGGAATGAAAGACTGAATAAAAGTTCCTTTTATGAGAAATGGATTTTTAGTGAGTGGGGGTCAATTATGGAACAATAATAATGATGATGACATATGGGAATGTGTGGATATGTGTCTGTAAATATGTATATTTGTAAATACGTAAATACTGTTTTGTTTATCTTGTGTTAATTAAAGGACGTCTACTTTTTATGAGGTGCCATTGGATCTTTTGCATCCAGCTGAGTTACCAGTAGCTCAAGCATATGGTGTTTTGGTTTAACTTCTCTTCTGAAGGACTGAACACTCAGGAGTGCAGAACCCCTCTTATGCTGCACTGCAGTGATCAATCTACCTAGTATGGGAATAGAACCCACAGCCTACAGCATCAAAAGCAAATGTGCTATCTTTTGTGCAACTGGAACTGCTAATAACTTTAAAACTACTTTACAATCATACAAAAAATTCCCATCTCTTCACTGCATCATTAAACCTTACACTGCTAAGAGAACTCTGCGCTCCACTGAGAACTCATTAATCTCCATAACTAAGCCTAACAACAATGCAGGATACTCCCTGTATTCACATTGTGTTGCATTGCTAATAAGTTGGAATACCATCCCAATCCACCTCAGAACATTCTGTAATCTGAAAAGAGTTTAAATGTCAAGTGAAGCAACACCTGATAAATAAATGTCTCTGCACCTGTACCCCGCCTGGTTATACTTGTACTAATATAGTTATATGACTTTGTGCCATACTTCTCTTCTGCATAAAACTTAATGTAATATTATTAAAATATCCCCTCCCTTGTCATCTCCTTTAGCTTTTTTTTGCCTTCTGCCTTCCTTCCTTTCTTTGGGCTACTCTAACTCTTTAGCTTAAAAATTGTATTGATATACAACACATGCAGCTGTTACTTTTAATCAAAAATGTTTGTAAATGATGTAACCAATGTCAAGGATTTCTTATTGTTCATAAATGAAACTGACTCCATATGATGAAACAATGCAAATGATGGCCATGATGCCTGCATAATGGACCTTTTCTCCCCAAGCCTCTATTGAAAAAAGGTCAGTGCTCAGTCACACTCTCCCAGTAAACAAATATAAATAAATAAATTCCAGCCAATAGGCAATCAGCATTTTAGATATGTTGCAGAGCAGAAAGATGAACATGCATTTTATAAAAGAAAAAAAAATGCTAAAATTCTATCCATTTTAAAATGAGGGGAAAGAGACAGAGTTGATGATTTTTGCATTGGTCATAACATTCCAAAAGAAGCTGTGGTAATTGACCATTCTGAATTCCCAGGTTATACATCGTCTAGCAAGCTGACATGTTCTTCTCTAGAAAATGTTGAAGACATATTCATAAACTGTCAGACTTATGTTGAAGCAAAATACATTGGAAACAAATCAGGATTCTAAGAGACATGATGAATCCATTGAAGTCACTTCAGTTGTAAAATTATGCCCTTAATCCACTCCTGACCTGCTGGGTTTAAAGCAAGTGCTACCTCAAGCTTCAACTAATAACATTGTGAATCTATGTCAGTAGTGTTAGTTAGATCAATGACTTCACCAGAATATGTAGTGACTGCATGTATTCATTCTATGTCCGTGTTATAATAAAGCCATTCAAATATTGGTACTATAGTATGCAGTTTAATTGACTGCAAGCTACTCTTATGAATGCTCACATGACTGGATATAACTGACATAATTTAATTTCGAAATTAATTTCTACCTTATGATGGTAATCATCCTATATATCGCATTTGCATGGAGGAGATGTTAGAAAGGAAGTGTACATACAATATATAAAAATTGTGTGGCATGTCATTAAGC
This sequence comes from Protopterus annectens, assembly GCF_019279795.1. NCBI lineage: Eukaryota > Metazoa > Chordata > Ceratodontiformes > Protopteridae > Protopterus > Protopterus annectens. The sequence continues at coordinate 682,901,511 of NC_056727.1, read as the reverse complement.
TGGGTGTAAGTCATCCGACCTTGGAGGATTGATAAAGTCTTCAGTAAACCTATGAACCTGCAGTACAAGCATCTTCTATATGTTTCTTCCACTACACAGATCCAGTGCTGACCTTTTATTATTTATTTTTGTTTATTTATTCTTACATGGGTAAGTAAAGCAGTCCTGGAATTCTTTTCAGCCAAGATGCATAACGCAGAGTACAAAATAAACAGCAAAACATGTCAGGGACAGAGTACAGATTTTAACAGTATACCTCTTAACTGTCCCTGAATTTGTAGAAAATCCTTCATTTTTCTTCAGAAAGGAAATTTTCTGATAAATCACTGAGGATAACAGAGACATGCTGATGAAAAAAAGCTGTTATATTAACTTTGTAAGTGAATTAGATCAATTCTTAAAAAAATATTCCTGATTTTCAGCCTTTGTCCCCATGTTATTTTTGGCTGTATCCCTCTTTCTTGCCTAAAGTAGTTGAGAGCTGTGTTTAACAGTTTAATGTAATCACCAGGACACAAAACTAGTACATAGCCAGTTCACCTTGCACACATTGCTGGAGTAATATCATGGATGTTTTTCAACACAAATAACTTACTTAAAAAAAAGTAATTTCATTAACATAGCAATCAAGAAAGATAAAATGTGAGAAGTTTGGTAAATTTGGTTGGAGATGAACAAGACCATTTTTGACATTTCCTCAAATGTAGAAAAGGGAGTTTCAGATCACGGAGCTCAACTTGGAGATGACCTTCTTTCTGACTTGTCATAGTTTCAAATGTACCCCTTTTGTTGATATACTTCATTTCTAGGCCTTGAAAGTCACCTTCTGTTATGAATTATAGATTTAATCGCTGACATATATGCTTTTATCTTAAGGGTCCAAAGATTGGTTGATTGATTGATTGATTGATTGATTGATTGATTGATTGAGTTGGAGGAGTGCAGCATCAAAGCATGGCTCATCACAGTGGGTAACATGATTGGAGTCTTTAGGATCAGCTGACAGACCCTGGGAGTGTAGAAAAATGTGTGTAGGTGACCAGGAGAAAATGAACGTTAAAATGAACACAGTGCAAGTAACATTATTTCCACACAGTGAATATAAAATGAAGTGCTATTCTATTTTTAGGTTTAATACTCAACCAAGTGACCGAAACATTAAGTGAGAAAAGCAGGCAGCCAGTAGGTGAGGAAACTAGAAGCAGTTTATATCCATTGTGTGAGAAATACATACTCTATGGACCTGGATGAAACCCAGTAGTTGCAAGTTTAGTCTTCTGCATGGAATTCTGATGATAACATTACTGTTGATGTTTTTTGAGATTCTTTCTCTCACATTTTAGTCTCTTTTAGCAGCTAGTGAGACTGCCTGGAAAATGCCTTAATATGGAACATGCAAGCACAGAAAGAGAATATCATTAGAGATGGGTATTGCATGATTCACTTGTTGAACAGAAGTTTGCAGTTATATTTTCATATGACAGCTGTTGGACTGCAACCTTCAAAGTCACCTGAATTTTATCTGTAGTGCAATTTTGTAAAAGTGTACAGTCCATGTAACTTACTTGGTCATCATTGTGGCAAGATCCAAAAGGCTAGCATCTATAATGAGCTCCGGAAATATCTGCATATAATTTCTGTACAAATTCTTCCTTTAAAAAGACTCCCTCAGCAGGTAGCTAGACTCTTTCCACAACAAGGCTCCTTCAACAGGTAGCTAGACCCTTTCCACAAAAGGCTCCTACAACAGGTAGCTTGACTCATTCCAGTCATAGGAAACTTTTCTAGTAGCCTTATGTATTGTACTGCCCTAGTGCTGATGTTTGACCGAGCACATAGGTGTCTGTAAAGACAACTATCACCAGCTTACCATACTTTTTCCTAAAATAATCTCATGCACAGAGCTGAGATTATACCATTTGTTCTCTTATTGTTTATTTCACATTTCATTTTATGAACAAGAGAAAACACTGTGCAATTACAGAAGCAACATTATTGTAAGGGACCTGTAAAAATATTTGTTCTGCTTGGAGGGGAGTAATTATGCACCATAAGGGATCTGTTTGCAAGGCATTCACATGCAATCATGAGTACGTTTGTCAAAAAAGACTGTTAGATTTATCTGGGTCTTTGGCATAAAGTGATAAAGCCTGGCTGTGACCCCGATGACGTGGATAAAATAGCATCCTAATCTGGGCACTGGATATGCTAGCGAGGTAAAGTGGGAATGAATGATCACTACCAGCTTCCCCATCTCAGGGGAGGGAGGTAGATTGTCATGCTGCTGCTGCTGTGGCAGTGCCCTTTACTGGAGCTGAGGGGCTCCTGCAACCATGCGAAGGGTCACAACATACATGTTGCTGTAGGCAGAAGTCAGTACCTGTGCAGACACAGAGCATGAATACTGGCTAGTTCCAAAGTTTGGGACAATTAATGTTCACCCTTAAATGTGGGTGACCCTGGGGGATAGGATGAAGCCAGACTAGCAGTTAACTAGCATGAGGAAGGTTTTGTTGCAGCACAGCAAGGAAAACAAGTGCCTTCGATATGACTAAAGGTCAAGGGGCACTTTAATTCTGTATAATTCATTATTTTGTGTTAACATGTGATATGTGGGAAGGATACATGCTGCTTTAAGAGGCCGTCACCTTTAACGTGTGCAGAGTGTATGCACGTGGCTTGATCTGTACGCTATCTAGACTCTCAGGAAATATGCATGATGCTGATACCCCACTCCACTGAGTGTAGTTACCGTAACTCCTGACTATTAAATGATGCACGGCAGCAGTTTGTCAAAAGACTGTGTGGCGAAGATAGTCATTTATATACAAAGAGTAGTATGTGATATAGAACAGCAGACATTCATTCAAATCGAAGGGAAAAAGCAGCATTTTCTGTGTGATGCCTTCTGAGTCATTTTGATTTGTGTGGTAACTTTTCAATTTCAAGACAGATCATCAAAGAGCTCGAAGCTGTAGGTCCTGACATTTATGTCTTCTTAAGTGTAAGAGGAATATCTAAGAAGCCTGGAGAGGTACAGTATACTGTGGTTCTGTTTGTCAAATGGAAAAAAAGCTTTTGAAAGTAATATTACTTTTGAATTTTGAGAAGCAGACCATAGTCTGTTCTACAGGGGCCCAAAAACATATACATATACACACAAATACACACACACACACACACACACACACACACACACACACACACACACACACACACACAGATATATCTATCTATGTATATATATATATATATATATATATATATATATATATATATATATATATTACTGGGACCCAAGGAAAATCTTCAGTTTATTTTTTTTCCTCAAAAGGTCATCACGAGGACATAAAGTCCTGCATGGCCTATAAATGCTTATATTACTGAATTAAAGTATTGTGAAAAAGACAGTCAATCTGGTGAGCTGTGTGATATTTATTAAGATATATAATTGTGCATTAAGAAACAATTAGACTAAATGCAGGCAATTTCGAGGTGCAGATTTAATGTTAAACTAATAGCTATTACTTTATTTAATGTTAAATAAAGTGATAGCTATCTGCAAAGCCAACATGAGTATGACTTTACAATTGATGAGGTTAAGACAAACTGCGGAAGAGTGTGCAAAGCTAGGTGCTTCATAGATAAAAGGGTATAAATGAAAAATAAAATGAGAATGAACCAAAGGTAGAATGATAGTGAAAGAGAAAGCCGTGAAACATGGAAAACGAGCAGCTGAACAACTAGCCTTGTGAACTAAATGCAACATGAGTACAAAAGGATGAAATGGGCATAATCATCTGTATAGAAAGTGAGGCAGGAAGGTTCTTAATTTATTTAGCAGTCTACTAGAAAGGGATGAGAATAACAGGCTTGTGTAGCTACTAGATAGGCTAGGCAGTATAACTTCAAACTAAAACTAATTAAGACTAAAACCAGAGCACCAGATTAATGGAATATGGGCACATAATCATCTCACAATAAAGATATGAGTGTTTTCCCTGATCCTACTAGAAGAAGAGGTGGTAGTTGCTGTTCAGTATGGAAATATGTTAATTAAATGTCCAGATTTTGGATTGCCGTACTTACATTTCAAGGCCCTGTATTCCAATTTTCTGTCTGCGGGTTGAGAGATTAACTGTAGCTAAAGTGAATTTAGCTCATTCATGGCTGATAGTTTTTAGTCACTGTGGGGGAGGGGGGGTCTGCTATACTTAAGCTTGTTTACAAGCTACAGGAAATAGACTGGATAAGGTTGTGCAAAATAGAGGGGGGGGGGGGTGAATGACTCGCATTTCTCTTATTGTCAGCCAGGTTGTTTTGGGTAAGGATTCACTAATGTTCTCTAACAATGGGAAGAGACAAAAACATAAGATTTTGCCAAGTGTAGTTTGATACTAGGACAGTGTGGTTGATCAGTGCTTAAAATCTCTGTCTCACAGCACCATTGACTGGGTTTGATACTAACTTTCTGTTACTTTGCCTGGAATTTGCATATTATCACCATATCTAAGTGGGTTTTGTTGGGTACTCCAGTTTACTTCCAACTCCCAAAAGAATACTTTGACTGAGTAATCTATAAACTGACCATATAGATTGAATTTGCTAAAAATGATGACTCACCTAGACCGTTTACATCACTAGCAAATAAATAAATTCAAATTAAAAAGAGATGTTTGGTGTTTGTGTGGGAACCCTAAGAGAGCAGACGCAAAAAGTTATTTCCAGTACAGGAATAAAAGTGTCCCAGTCACCATTCTGGCATGTACTAAGAGGATCCCAGTGACTTTCTAGGTTAATTTTAAGTGTCATTGGCTTCTTAAAGTTATTCATGCCATCCCAGGGATTAGGAAAAGGTTATAATGTTTTTTGGAAGCCCTTCAACTGAAGGATTCCACAATGAGGTATGTCTGAGCTGTCTACAGACTGCTGTCCCATTATTGCTGTACTCTAGAAGTGGCTGTGTTATGGATAATGGTCTCTTTGGTGAAGCCATATGCTAATGCACAGTCCAGGGGAGCATCCAGTGTTGATTAGCCATGTGCTGTTTCCCAGAAACAGTGACAGTTCCACAATACTTCAGCAGAGAGATTTAGAGCATCAGCGTACCAGATTATTTGTAACACAGACAGAATGAAATATATGCTGCATTCATAGGTTCATAGGTTCACAGGTAGGTACTAGGCTATCTGCCCGAGGGCATTTATAAACCTAGCCAGAGTTTGTCGGCTTTTGCCACCCCATTGATTAATTAACTGAGCCTCTGTCAAGCAGAGCCAATGAAGTGATCCCAGGGGTGTATTTTCTGTTACCCATCCACTTGTCAAGGCTTCTCTTGAAGAGTGTTAGTGAGGGGCTCTGCCTAATGTAGTTAGGAATTTTGTGCCAAAGCATGGGGAGTCTCTGCCACAGGAATCTATCCCTCCAGCATGTTCTATTTATTGTTGTGGTGAGGTTTAACTCACTAGAGAGTGCGGCTCGCAGTGACTTGGATTTCTTTAGGTGGAACTGTCCATCAGTTCTGAGTTGGACATGGCTTTGTAAGTTAGGCAGAGATCACCTCTGAGTAAGCGATATGCCACTGAGTACAGCCAGAGTTTTTTCAGTCAGGCTGCATAGGACATATGTTTGAGGCCAGTAATCCTCTTGGTGAGGTGCTTTTGTGGTCTTTCCAGCTGTTAGAAGTGTCTTGTGAGGTACATCCCAAATGGGGCATTGTACTCTATGGTGGGTCTGATGAGTAACGAGTAGAGGGGCACTATAACCTCTTTATTTCCAGATGCAAACCCTTTAGTAATTAGATGGGCCACATAGAAGGATTTCCTAACTACTTTGGCAATATGATTGTCAAAGGAGAGATTACTATCTACCTAGGTCCCCAGATCTGTTATTACCTCTTCTGTATTAAGGGGGCTGCCGCCTATGTGGTAATTCATGGGTGTTTTGTTTTTCCCAAACGGGATGACTATGCATTTTTTGGCATTTAGCTTGAGGCCATGACTTTGACACCAGGTGTCTGTCTCAGTAAGGCCTTTTTGAAGGATGTCCGTGTCAGCCGGAGAGTCAATTATGGCTCCCAGTTTGCAGTCATCAGCAAACTTGGTTAGCCATAGTCCTACTGTGTTTGTCTGTACTTCTGAGAAATATATGCCGAACAGTAGGGGTCCCAGAACTTAGCTTTGTGGGACACCACTTGTGACTGGTTTACAGTCGGTCCTGGAGCCCGCTATTCTTACCATGTGAGTTCTGTCTGTAAGCCAGTTGGCAACCCATCTTGTGACATAGGGGTTTATGTTCAGGCTGGTGAGTTTTTCTATAATACCTGAGTGAGGAATGGTGTTGAACACCTTGCCAAGATCAAGGTAGGCTGTGTGAACCACCTTTCCCTCGTCTATGGCCTTGGTGACTGTTTTGAAGAAGTCAACCAGGTTTAGTAGACATGATCTGCCCTTAACAAAGCCGAACTGGGTTGGGTCAAGTGTTTGGAGGTTCCCAATGTCTTTGTTAATGAGTTCCATGATGATGCACTCCATAGCCTTGCAGACCAGGCTAATCAGGCTTATGGGGCGATAGTTACCAGGGTCAGTTGTGGCCCCTCCTTTGTGGAGCTTAATAACTGTTGCTGTGCACCATTCTATGGGCACGTAGCCTGTGGAGAGGTTGAGGCTGAACAGCGTGTTTAGGTGGGGGGTTAGTTTGTTCTGCAGTTCATGCAAGACTCAGCCTAGGACACCACCTGGCCCCACTGATGCTGTGTTTTTGGCTTTTGAAAGGGCTGTTTTCACCTGTGCTTCTGTGATTTCCGGGACACTACACTTTTCTGGTATTGTTGTGGGCCCTTTTGAAGGTGAGAGGGAGGTGAAGTTTGCACTGAATCTATCTGCCAGGATGTTGGCAATATCAGTAGGTTCAGTATATTTTGTGCTATTTTGCACTAGCTCAGAGCATATCTGTGAGTTGCCACTTAGATTCTTGACATAGCTAAAGAAGGCTTTTTGGTTATCTTTCAAATCCTTGGCTATTTTTCTTTTGAAGTTAGCCTTGGATGATTTTATGAGGAACCTTATCTTCGTACTGATACAGATCAGGAATGTCTTTCCTTCTTGGGATTTGCTTTTTTTCTGAACTAGTTTCCTCCTTCTGTTGTATAACCTGTTTATGGCAGGGGTCCACCAGATAAAGTTATTTCAACCATTACTGTAAGCTGCACTTGATCAGTTGGCAGATTTTAAAGATTCCCTACAGACTACTCTGGCAGCTCATTAATCTTGAGGTATGCATATTTTGTCTTCTTTTGCAAAGAAAATCTCAAATAAATCAGTTTCTGCACCCCCAATTGAAGGTACAGTAACTTATAGTAGACAGAAGTTACTAGAAATTAAACAGTCAACATCTACATGTTGCTGGTTGGATGCCTTGAAGTCTGCAGAGTATATGGGGCCTACTACTTGCACAGAGCTACAACAGCTGAGTATTTTAACTCGTCACACTCTAAGGTACCTGAAACTGGTAGAACAGTTTTCTGGAATATGCTGGACAAGAAAAAAGCGAAAGAAATGTCAGAGAACATGGAAAAGAGGTTGCAGAGCAGGTATTGATGTAAAGTTATAAGCAAACCCCTAGAGGCTTGTACTACCAACTATACTGCTGGCTAATGTGAGATCACTGGATATAAAGATGGACTACCTGAGACTGGAACTCTCCAACAAGAACAAGGTGAGAAATACTTATTTGTTTTTGATTACTGAGATCTGGCTGCATGACATGATAAATGATAGTGCAGTAAACTTAGAAACTTTCATGCAGACAGAAAACATACACTGTGTGGAAAAGCCAGAGGAGGTTGAGTCTGCATCAGTGTTAACAAAAGATAGTGCAGCAACTGTGAAATCATAGTATCACACTGCTGTGAAATCATAGTATCACACTGCTGTGAAATCATAGTATCACACTGCTGTGAAATCATAGTATCACACTGCTGTGAAATCATAGTATCACACTGCTGTGAAATCATAGTATCACACTGCTGTGAAATCATAGTATCACACTGCTGTGAAATCATAGTATCACACTGCTGTGAAATCATAGTATCACACTGCTGTGAAATCATAGTATCACACTGCTGTGAAAACTTAGAGCTTTTGCCCATTAAATGTATACCATTTTACTTGCCCCGAGAGCTGAATGGGTTCAGTGTAACAGTGGTGTATATCCCACCTAGTGTTAATACCACTGAAGCTCTAAATAAACTATGCAATGACATGGTTGAGATGCAGAGCAAATATCCAGACTTTGTATATGTGGCAGCTGGTGACAGATCTGAAAGAAGTACTCCCACACTACCATCAGTATGTGGACATTCCTACAAGGGATGATAATATCCTGGACAAGGTGTACACAAACTTAAAGAAAGCTTATAAGGCAGTGCAACTTCCACAAATGGAAACTCTGACCATTATACCATCTTGCTATTGCCAGCTTACAAACCTGCACTGGTTAGAGAGAAACCCACAAAGAAACAACTCAGGGTATGGCCCGAGGGGACTATGGAGGCCCTCCAAGTCTACTTTAAAAGAACCAAATGGGATATGTTCAAGGAGTTAGCCACAGTGAATCATCATCTGAACACCGATGAATACACTGAGGTAGTGATGGCATTCATTTCAAACTGAGTTGACGGGGTAACAAATACCAAGAGTATCACAATTATATATGAGCTTCTGAAGGAGACAAATGCAGCTTACAAGGCTAAGGACCAAGCAGCCCTAAATGTAGCAAGAGGTAACCTGAGGAAAGGTATAAAGGAGGCTAAGCGGGAGTATGGCAGAAAGGTGCAGAACCACTTTGAAGATGTGAAGGATACAAGGAGACTATGGCAAGGCATACAGGAGATCACTGACTACAAAATAAGGTCAGAACAGTGTGAGAACAGCATCAAATTCCTGGACAGTTTGAAAATCTTCTTTGGTAGATTAGAGGAAAGAAACAACAGGTTGGCACTAAAGCTACCCACTGATGAGAAGGATACAATACTCAGGCTCAGCAAGAAGAGAACTAAGGAGAGTGAACCCCAGGAAGTCTGCTGGCCCAGACAACATACTGTATAAGGTGTTAAAAGGCTGTGCTGACTAACTATGCACAGTCCTCAAGGAAATATTTAACACCTCTCTTGCCATGGCAAAGATATCCTCATGCTACAAGGAAACTAATACCATCCCACTACCTAAGAAAACCACTCCCTCCAGCCCTAACAACTACAGACCAGTTGCTCAGACATCCACTGTTATGAAATGTTTTCAGCACTGATCAAAAAGCATCTTTCATCATGCCTACCTCCTGATTTTGACCCTCTGCAGTTCACATACAGACCTAACCGATCCATGGCTGATGCCATATCAGTAGCACTATGCAT
>NC_056727.1:682829599-682887099 GCF_019279795.1 Protopterus annectens | reverse complement strand
TTTCTGTGGCTTCGCTATTCTTAGCGCTGTGGTGGAAAGTTATGGGCTGGGTTCAGGTAAGTGTGCGATTGTTTGTATGTTAGGGTTAGGGGCAGGTTAAGTGAGTTAGGGTTAGGGTGCGGATTAGGCGTGTGTGCGATAGTGACGGACTTTAGGGTTAGGGGCGGTTTAAGTGAGTTAGGGTTAGGGCGCGGGTTAGGTGAGTGTGTGATAGTGACGGACCTTAGGGTTAGGGTTTGGGTTAAGGTAAGTGGGTAGATAGTAGTGTATGGTTAGTTTAGTGTAGCGTTAGATGTAGGAATTTAAGTGTATGTGTGTATGGTTACTGTTTGTTTGATGTGCTTGTGTTGCGTGTATGTATTTTGGAGCAGCAAATTTTTTCCATGGGAAAAAATTCGCTGTTCTGAATGTTCGATATTTTCATGTTTTATGTTTTGGGGCCGATAAAATAGCATTTGCTATTTTCATCTTTTGATAACATGATATAAACGTGATAATTTAACTACCTCTCCATATACAGAGAGACTTGTACATCCTCCAACATGTATGCCTAGAAGTTTCTGGTCTTCATCAATATAAAAGCATACTAGATCTGATCCTCAACAGTATGGGCAATTTTGCTATCCACCAATTATAACTTCCTCCATGGACAAATCAGATCACTGATCAGTCACATTCGCCATTAGATTGAAGGCTGAAGAAACTTCCAATATCTTAAGTTTCATAGATTATGCAAATACTGTTCGAATAAAACTGAATGATGAACTGGCATAACTGAAAAGCCCCTTTCATCTTGATGACCCTACAGTATGGAATTCTTTACTAACAAACTCTATGCATATGTAAACAGCTGCACAAATGCTCCTGTCCCACTCAAAAATAAATACTACACCAAATTCAAAAATAAACCCCTGTGACAAAACCCTAATATAAACAGGATCTATAATAAAAGAAAAAAAATCATTGCACACAAAAATAATTTAACTTTCAAGTGGCCAAAATGCCCTTCCTAAAGCAAACAAAAAACTCTGGATCCTGATCAAATCAAGCAAAGACAGATATGATGTAAAAATAGCCAACTGGGTGAAGGATAACTCAATGTCATCTTTAACTACCTCAAAAACAATGTACATGACTGTGCAAAGGTAATAGTACATTATATCATATACATGAAGCTAGAGGACATCGTCAATATACTAGCAGAATAATGTAGCCCAAACTTCACCCCTTCTCCCCTGCAATATTCTGATATAATGTACCCATATCCACAATCCTCCGAATCTCTCAAGAGCAAGTCCTCAAGGCAAAATCTAATGTAAAGAACAGTACTTATATGTAGCCAGACAGCATATCAGACTGCCTTCTGGTCAGTCTGAACATGACTTGTCAGACCACATACAGGGGCTATTCAATATCAGCATCAAAGCAAGCTTTGTGCCAGATGAATGGAGGACAGCAAACAGGTTCCCTTGCTCAATGGAGGGGCTTCAACAGACTCGAGTAATTATAGAACCATAATCTTGACCAGCTTTACCTGTAAGACTATGGAAAGGATCTTTATGAAATAGAATGACCACAATACTTCCTCATTAAAAAAAATTCAAGGACCTAAATCATAAAATCTGCACAGGCCACCTTAAAGTCATGTCCACTTTTCACTGTCATACAGTCTACTTAGGGTCAATCTCTGCTTCATGTATAGAGCCTCAACGGACCCTATCCCGGTCATTTCAAGTCCAACGATAGCAAAAACACTCACTCAGGGGGATCTCAAATGGTTCTGCAACATAAAAAGAACATGTTTATGTATATATCTTACTTCTATGGAACCATCTTCCGCTCCACATGAAACAAAACACTTTTCTTACTCTATTCAATTGTGGCTTGGCTAAATGGATCAGTGACCACAAACTCACTCCTGGTTTAACACTCTTGTTCGTCATATATAGGAGTAACATGTAAATATCCCAACACATCATTGTTTGGTCCCTCTCTGAGTTATTTATACAGAAAATATAAGGGCTAAAATCACCATGGGAATGTTAGGCTAGGCTTCTTTAGATCCTCACAGATCAATAGCCTAGTAAGTACCTATGAACTTGTGAAGTGCAACTATATATTTATTGACAAAATATGCAAAGAATCTTGACCAGTCTTATTGCATTGCATTGCTAGTTGACAGTGCATCAAATCTGTCACTTTGCACAACAAAAAATGAGTACAGGCCACCTAGAACACATATACTGTCACATAGCCATTTTTCCTCCCAGATTTGAAAATCTGATAAATTTCCACAATCCTGAAAAGTATTTACCAGAGAAAAGCTGCCAAACATATACATACTCCAAAAACAAACAAACCAGGAACTCAATAAAAAATAAATAAACCCAAGCAAGCACCAAAATGAAACACTCTTTACTCAAACATATCACAAAATCTGCATACAATACTATGATACAAATTAAATATCAATTACACAAATAAAAACACTAAAATTGAAATGTAAGTAAATTAATCTGAGAGCTGCAAAAAGACATAAAAAGTTTAAAAAAATATCTCCTGATGAAAAACAGACAAACACACTCAGACACACACACACACACACACACACACACACACACACACACACACACACACACACACACACACACACACAAAAAACCATTACAATAGTCTTTGAACTAACAGGTACATTTACATTTAAAGGTAGAGTACAGAAAAGTAAAACACTGCATAAATACAAATATATATTAAAGTAAGCAGTAAAATGCACATAAATATCACCAAAGAAACTTACTTAAATAGTTAAATAAAGACAAGAAGGAAGTCATCAGTTAAACCACCTTAAGACAAATAACTTGTGGGGGAACCCTGCAGCAGCTTACAGATGTACTTGTTTCAGTTCTTGGACCTGGTCTCATTCACCTTCCAATATTCAGTCATGCAAGCTGAGCTGCAACTGTCTACTGCTGTGAGCCACATTAAAATTAAGTGTTTAAACTCAACAACTACAATAGCATCTTCCTTACCTGTTGAGTAGAAATTATTTCCTCTAATTTAAACAAGAAACAAGCAACATTAAAAGGCAAGCAAAGCAAATAAATAAGTAGTGGGCATTAATTTATAACAGAAATCTCAAAATCATCATTCTTTTACTCTTGTCCCAACATAATGAGAAAGAGAATAGAGATGCACAAAGTAAAAGCAAACCAATAAAGTTAGATAATATTGTTATTGCCTTCTTTCTGTTTAATTAGTATATACTGGAAGGAAGTTTTGATGGAGTCTCTCTCTCTCTCTCTCTTCATGAGCACCAAAACAGAACAAAGAAATATGCATGGTGGTCATTAGTTTATACCTGTACTACATGCAAACTGAGAAGGTATGAGCCCTCAATTACACGCAAACTGTGAAGGTGTGAGCCTGCAACTACACACTAACTGAGAAGGTGTGAGCCTGCAACTACACACTAACTGAGAAGGTGTGAGCCTGCAACTACACACTAACTGAGAAGGTGTGAGCCTGTAACTACACGCAAACTGAGAAGGTGTGAGCCTGCAACTACACACTAACTGCGAAGGTGTGAGCCCGAAACCACATAAAATCAAAAATAATGTGTTAAATTTGAAGATAATCATACTATTCAAAAATCTACTGTTATTGTGACTACCTCATGCAAAAGAACGTCATGCTATACTGAGCCCGCAACCACATAAAACCAAAAATACTGTGTTAAATTTGAAGATACAATAATCCTACTATTCAAAAATCTACTGTTATTGTGACTACCTCATGCAAAAGAACTTCATGCTATACTGAAAATGAATGAATTTATGATGATATTAGGCTAACTTCTATAACTTCAGGTAAGCCACCGTGGTGCAGCTGTAGCGTTGTCATCTCACAGCAAGAGGTTCTCCTGTTTGATTCTCGGCTGGAGCATCTTCTGTGTGGAGTCTGCATGTCCTCCCTGTGGTCGAGTGGCATTCGAAAGACATCCATGAATGGACATGCCTTCATTGAAGGTTGGGTGTTGGGCTGGCACCTTGGCACCATAAAAATTGACTGCCAATCATTAGTGGACCGTAGTTCTGCTGTGGCAACCCCTAACCAGGAAAAGCCGAAAAAAAAACAACAACAACATTAGGCTAACTTCAAAATACTTTTTTTTTTCAGACGTTAAGTAGTTAACACCTAGCCTTTGTGAATTTTCACACCTCTGGACCCCTGCAGATTTCATGAGTGGACAGCTTTTGCCTGAGCTAAATTCCTGAAAATTCAATTTTGCAACTTGCCTGCAAAAAATGTATAAAGCTCAAAAACTATAAAAGTTAGAAAAAGGTTAAAATACAGAAGTTTTTTATCACCCCCCCCCTTCACAAAGATTATATTTCTATGTCAGTTGGGCATAATAATGATTTCATATTGACCAAATAATTAGATATGTAAAAGTAGATTGACTCCAACTATATGCATGACTTTTATTCATGCAGATGTGATCTTTAATTTGCTGCAAAGCGATAATGCAGATGTCAGTCCATCTCAATGTATTTATTATTACTTATAACTATGATTTGCATGCATATTTGCATATTTATTGAAAACATAAACAGCGATGTCTGCACAACAGTCCCACACCAACTATCCCTGCAAAGTTTTTCCAGCATTGTGCAAGCTTCATGTGATTCCATGGAGTACCACATAAAAAAACTGCTGGTTCAAGTTCTTAATATAATTATTTATTTATGCAATATAGTATCATATTTCTAGAAAATAACTCACATTTTCTTTGATAGAGGGGAATCATGTTTGCCTGGGGAGACCCTCCTCACCTTCTTGCTGACTAGACATGCAAAATGCTGTTCCATAACGCATTCAGGTAGTCAATGCCTAAGATACTTACAGAAGTATAATATTTGTACTTAAGTACATATAAAGTATTATTACTAAACAAATATAAATATCTGTCCATTGACAGGAGGCAGACAACTAGAACTGGTGACCATTCAGGTAGTCAATGCCTGAGATAGTTACAAAATCATCATATTTATGCTTATGGGCATATATTAGTACTAAACAAATATAAATATCTGCCCATTGATAGAGGCAGACAGCTAGAATTGGTGACAACTTTTGTAGCATTTTTAAGATTTCATTTGATATCATGAAGTACCATCTATATACTACATATATACTCCATATGGGTGAAGTCATTAACAGAAAATATTAATACAACGCATTCCTAATTTGATATAAAAGAAATCCCACTTTCTTGCTTACCAACTATTGTATTTGGGTTAGCAGACATTCACAATCCGTGTAATGGGCTGTCCTGCAAAACTTCATTCCACCATGCTACTATATGGATACTGCCTGATATATTCACATAAAATATGTATATATTTATATATATATATATATATATATATATATATATATATATATATATCATATTTATTGCTAAACAAGTATAAATATCTGCAAAAATGGTAGTAGTTAGACACCATACAGCAGTGAAACTTTTCCTAGCATTATTCTAATTTTCTTTGATGCCATGAAATACCACATAAAAACATCTTGCACATATTCAAAACTTTGAATGAAAACTATTCAGAGTATCTCACTTATTGACCATTTAATTTCTGCCTTAAGACATCGTAAACATTTGTGCTGGCTGGGTCACTGAAGTGCTGTTTCTCAGTGTTTCCAAGTGGATACTGCCTAACATATTTAACATACTTGCAGTATTTATGCATAGTTTCACTGCTAAATTGGCACTAAATAGTTACAAAGCGGTGATAGTTAGACACTAGTAATTAGTACAGAGTTTTTCAGCAGTAGTTACCTTTCTATTTGATGACCTGAAACAGTACTGAGCACCATATTGGGGTCCAAAGCTTTTCTATACCTATGTGCAGATTCAACTTGGGCAATGATGTTCCCCAATACTTATCAGTAGACACTGTCTGACAGCCCAGAGAACTCACTTTGCCCTTGGATATCATGAAACAAGTAAAGTCTTTTAGTGCCCTACAACAAATTGATCAGAAAAGAACCCACATAAATAATGTATATTCTCTTCTTACCTACATGATTACAGTACAACAGTACATTTTATAGCAGTTTCTAATGGCAAAACAACTTGCCAATAATGTCTAATGTAAAGACCTCCTCTAAAATGCAGACTGTGTCTTCAACATGAACACAACAGTGGTAACCACAAAACGCATAACATGCAGAAACACATTTATCCCCCATATTATACTTGGTTACTGTCAGTCGTATATACTGCACTCCATTGCAACCATCCCAAACACACCAGTGTGGCCACCCACTTTAATCACATTACTGACTGTGTGTACCTCAGATGTTTGATGGTGATCAAATAAATGAATGCAGAAACACATAAATAACAGCCATAATGCTGCATATTTCACATTGTCATTGCCAGATGTATGTATGTTGCAATAAAATAGAACCTTTCCCACACAAACACACATATGCATATACCTTCGCACACACACATACACACACGGCATTCACAGATCTGACCACCAATCACAGCCATCAAATAAATGACCACAGTCATGGCCACACCACTGACAATAGCCAGGCGTTATGTGCAATACACATGCTTATGATGGACGGTAAAAGAAATTATATCCAACATGCTACTTCTAAATGCACTGTACCATGTCATACATACAGAAGCATAAACCATAGCAATGCTAATTTTAAAATAATTCCAGTAAATGTGATACAATGCATAGCACTACTTTTTGGTGCCAGATCAGTGACTATTGTTTAGCAGTAATTAAACAACAGTAGGGTAAGTCACTTTTTATATACAGGCAGGTTCAGTACCCATCAGTTACAGATACTTTAATGACTTTGTACATCTCTGATTGCAGTAAAAATAAATAATAACAGTCACAATAATGTGCTTCAAGTTTGTTTCACACACACAATAGTCATAGTAAAGTAGTACATCTTAACTTCATACAAATACATACTAGACCTGCAAAGCCAGATTAGTGCCAGTTCAAACTGAGCAAATGACAGATGTCACTTTCATCCAGGTTCATCCCCTATACCACCCAGAAGTTATACATTTTAGACATCTGATTCTGATAAAAAATTATAGATATGTAAAGTATTTTAGCTTTGCTCCATGCAGCTACCACACATAAATCTCAGTGTTCTAAACCAAGAACAATGATCAAACAATACAATAGCAGTCATTTTTCTCTACAGATAGCCCCCAGCAATATTTTTTCTGTATACATCTAGGTGTCCAATTTTCTTCACAGAAATCAAACTAGTCCTGCAAATCCAGAGAAATGAGCAAATCAGAACAATTAGCCATGTTCATCCATCAGCCCGAGCAATTCTAACTGTTTTGTCTGAGTTCATCTCAGTTGTCCAATGCTTAAGATGTGTAATAGTTGTACTTCATATTTATAGCACTTGTATTTATTTGGTCCCGGGCTGAACCAATACATGTTTGACAGAGACCAGTGTTCTATCCCAGTTAATAAAATAAAAGGAAGACACACACACACACACACACACACACACACACACACACACACACACACACACACACACACACACATCCATTCATCTGTCATCAACTACTTTTTCACATTTTTGCACATGGGGGTCAGGGTGTCATAACAATGATGACAACCATCTAGAGCCAGTGCTCATGCAGCCTTGTTGGCTAGCCTTGTCATGATTGTTGTTGCACACCACACACATGCACATGCACACTCACAGCTGTGGCCAATTTAGTGTATCCAGTCCATCTAATGCATGTCATTGGAAAGTGGGAGGAAATCAGAGCACCCAGGCAAAATTCACATGAACACATAAAATATCAACCTAAAAAGGTTGATCCACAAAATCAAACAAAATAACAACAAATCTAAACAACCCAAGAGTAAACTCTACTCACTCCCAATACCCCCTTGCTAACTATATGTAACAATACCAGTACAGCATCACAGAGGGGAAAGGGCATAAAACATGTTCATACCTTTACTGCAATCTCGAGCAACTGATAAGACAATTGTTCAATAAATGCACTCATACCTCTCAACTGTTCCGATTCTCACAAAATGTCCAGGTTTTTGCCTCATATTTTGGTGTGCTCCTCATAAAATATGTAGTTTTCTTGCAGATCATTGTGGATTGAAGTAACTAAATAATGCCAGACATTTGAGTTTCAGACTTCATATCCTTCTATGCATTACCTTTTATTCTAAAAACTTTTAAAGTTTATAAAAGCAGTATTTAAAACCTATCCCTATTTTTGAGCCTTTGATCCCCCAATATTTTTGGCTTTCTCCATATTTCTTGTGCTAAGAGGTTGAGAGACATAAATGTACTGATCATCCTTTTTGGGTTGATGTGCTATGTGTTGCTGTTGTGTACATTCAGTTTTATGAAAGGACCCCCCCACACACACACACACACAAATACACATGCTCCTGTATATGCTCACACACACACACACACACACACACACACACACACACACACACACACACACAGGGTCTACTTCACCCTGTCGAAGGCCGACAGTATCAAAGCTGATATTGTCGGCACCAAAATGTCGAAAGCGAAAGTCATCACGCGTGTAAACGGAAATCTCCGTAAGGGGAGATTTCCATTTACTGCAATGTAGTACGATCTCAGAGTTGGTATATTTAAGTAGCGGGGGATGTGGGGGGTGCAGGGGGGCTTGCCCCCCCTGCATAGAGCAATTTGTGTTGTGTTTGGGTGTTTTTTTTTGTGTGTGTTCGATGTTCGGGGGTTTCGACATTTTTGTGTCGATTACGCTATCGACAGTTTAAGTTTTCAACAGAGTAATATAGACGCCACACACACACACACACACACACACACACACACACACACACACACACACACACACACACACACACACACACACACCATTTACTGTGTATATGAAGAACTTAACTCTCAACTGCTCCTGATTTTGAAAAATGTCCTTTATTTTACTTCATAATTTTGCCCTCTCCATCTACTGGTAAATCCGTATGTGCTGCAGTCAGTCTATAAGGCCAGACATTAGAGTTTCTTATGACTTACTGTTTTGAAAATGCATCTTGCTCCAAACTCTGTTGCTGTACTGACTTTTTAAGTTTTTACAGAAATATTTAAAAATGGTCCTTGATTCAGAACCTTTGTCATTCGTTATTTTTGGATTTTAGCTTAATTCATGAGGAAAGAAGCTGAGATCTATTGTAAGGCAAAGACAAACTAAAAGAGAGTTATGAATCAACTTAGGATAATAATTTATATATTAAACTATGTTTTTTCTTATCTTTTCTTTTTTAACACAGCGTGATATTCAGGTCTATTCACTATCTACTTGTAAGAACCCTGAGACCATGGAAACTTAAGAAGTACAAGGAGGCAGTTAGAGTCCTTGACTTACCTGTTACAGTAGTATTCCTTATCCTTCAGTGATACATAGGCTAAATCACTGTCATTTAACAGTGCTGTTTTTATGCTTAGAGAAAGTGACAGCACAACAACATTCCCCTCTTTCTAAAGTAAAAACTCAGATGAAACAAATCATTTCAGCCAGTTCCATCTGGAACTGCACAGTCATTGCTTAGTCTGAGTGATGTTCTTCATATAGATCACTGCCACAGTATACTTAGCTACATGGGTTATATCCTTCCAAGGATATAACATTCAGCCAGCTTGCAAAGCTTCAGTGCACCTTCCACATGTCCAAACTGTTAAGCAGCTCAAGCTGAACTGACTAAAGACAAGTTTGGGTGTGAAGTCCTTCAGAGCTTTACTGTCACCAAAGAGTATGCTCCTCTAAAGCTTCTGAGAATCCACAGTCAGCTTGTGCTTTCCTCAGCTGAGCAGATAAATTCCCTTTAGAAAAAAAACTTCCATTTTCTTTTTTTTTACTAATGTTTTATTACGTTCCTCTCCAGGAAAGTTATTTTAAAGTAGGAGTGTTGTGTTTTAATGGATCGTCTTGAGACTGTAATGTACTTTTAAATGGAACACTCATTTATATCGGTTTAAAAGTAGTGGTATCTAAATGATAAACTATCTTCTGTGGAGAAATTGTTTATTTTAAGGTTTTGGAGCTGCCATACTGTTTGAAATTACTTTTTACTGTGTTTTTTTTCCTGTCAAAAAGTAACTTTTGTGGACTAGTAGTTTTACTGGCATTGTTGCTTGTTTCCCTTGGGATAGAGGCACTAATTTTGATGTGACCATTGAACTGATTCTCACTTCCACAGTCAGTCCTTCTTCCAGCCACAAAAAGAAAAAGTTAAGCAAATAGCCTTTGCCATGACAGCAGGCTAGCAATTTGCATCAGCCCCAGATAGGTGACTCTGCTATGGCCATTTGTTGTACCTCAGACCACTCATCTTTTACAGCAGATCACTCTGGTGTAGCACTGACAGCCACTATGGACCGGGGGTTAACCACTCCCTCTGCAGCTGTTTGGTTCTCCTCAGTGGGCAAAGGAGAACCACTCTTGTCAGTCCTGGGAGAGGGAGCAGGGAAGGTTTCCTTGCTGTGTCAGAATGCTGTGCCCATCTCTGGGGAAGCAGTAGCTTCCACTAATAACACAGTTGGCCCCATTTTTCCTTTCCAAAAAAAAAAAAAAAAAAACAGAAAACCAAGCATGTATATTTCCCTCCTCAAATTTCTTGGGAGAGAAGTAGTTTACTGAGAATGGGTCAGGTTCTGAATTTGGATACTAACTCTTCTTCTAGAGTAGTTTCCGGTAAAATAAAGAGGGATGCCTCCTTTCCTGAGGAGATTTAAGATTCTGAATCTGAACAGAAAGAAGATGGAATGGATTTAGGATTTTGTTCTCTAATGTCTGGTTCAGAATCAGAGGAGATTTCTCTTTCTAATTCTCCCTTTCAGGGCTTCTCTTTCTCTGAGACTATTGCTAGAATGTCCCAGTGTTTTCAGTGAGAAAACACTGAGGTTTCTCAGGCCATCAAAAATACTGAGTTGTTACAGAAAGATTTTCCAGAACCTATACCAATTCCTCCTGTTCTGTCTGTTTTAGAGGATGTGTGTCTCGCTGCCTGCAGTTTTCCTGTCAGTCAGACAGCTGTCCCTAAAATAGCAGATAAAATATATAAAGTTCCTCAGTATTTAACATTTTTATACAATATTCCCAAACCTGACCTAACAGCTATACCCTTACTTGACTCCTCTGCTGCTAAGCACTTAATTAATTCCAATTCTATTCTTTCTAATAAGGATGGGAAATGTACTGATAGGAATGGGGGAAAGTATATACTTCTACAACTTTGAATTTCAGAATTTTAAATAAATTGTCATCACATATATCAAAGTTTATTTTGACATTGTGAAATTATGAGGAATGCTTTATCATAGGATCATGGGAAGTTACTAGGCTAATGGCCCTAGGGCCCTTAGAAGCATAGTCAAGTTCTACCCTTATATCCACAATTAGCACCTATTGCCCTGTCCAAGAGGGACACAGGTAGAACCCCTGAGGTTAATTTATGGTTACCCATTCAATCGTCCAGATTGTGTTTGAAGAGGGCCAATAAGGTGCTCTGTTTGACATGAAGTGGGAGTCTGTTCCAAAGGTGTGGTAACCTCTGGGAGACAAATCTGTCCCTCATGCAAGTTCTGTTAATGTCACATTCCTGATTAAGCTTTTTATAGTGAGTAACCCATGTACCATTTGACTTATGGAGATGCAGCATTTCCAATAACGGAGGGTTAAAGATTGCCTTGTATGCAAGGCAGAGATCACCTCTGAGTAGTCTGTATGAAGCAGAATAAAGTGACAGTGATTTCAGATGATCCATATAGGACAGATGCTAAAGAGCTAGAATTTTCCTTGTTAGGAACCTTTGTGGTTTATCCAGTTGCTGCAAGTGCTTGGAAAGGTACATACCAAAAGGGGCATTGTACTCAATTATTGGCCTGATGAGGGAAGAGTACAGGGAGGTTATATCTTCTTTTTTTCTGGAGGCAATGCACTTATGAAATGAGCAATATAGAATGCTGTTCTTACCACTGTGGAGACATGTTGGTCAAAGGTGAGGTTGCTGTCAACCTGAGTGCCCAGGTCTCTCAGCACTGAGTGTATACTTAAGGTGTTGCTATTGATGTGGTAGTTAGCAGGAACATTGGCCTAACTGAAAGGGATGATAATACTTTTTTGCATTGAGTTTAAGGCCATGACTTTGGCATCAATCATTTGTTTGTGTGAGACCCTCTTGTAGGATGTTTGCTGACATAATTTGGAGATTCTATGAACACTCCCAGTTTACAGTCATCAGCAAACTTTGTCAGCTACAGACCTTTAGTTTTCACTTGTACTTCAGAGAAATAGATTCCAAACAGTAGAGGCCCCAGGACTGATCTCTGTGGAACACCACTGGTTGCAGGTCTGCTGTTGGAGGTGGATTCCCCTATTTTGACCGTACGTGTTCTATCAGTGAGCCAGTTAGTGACCCATCTAGCAATATAAGGGTTGATACCTAGCTCTCTGTGTTTGTCAATGATGCCTGAGTGGGGGATATTGTCAAATCGCTTGGCTAAGTCTAGTTAGGCTGTATCACAGATTTCCCCTTGTCCAGGACCTTGGTGACAGTCTCAAAGAAGTCCACCAGGTTTAACAGACATGATCTCCCTTTGACAAGTCCAAACTGAGTAAGGTCAAGTGTTTGGAGATTACCTATGTCTTTGTTGATAAGTTCCATGATGATTCACTCTGTGGCCTTGCAGATAATGCTAGTCAGGCTAATAGGTCTATAGTTCTTGGGGTCAGTGGAAGCACCACCCTTGTGCAAGGGAAGAACAGTGGCCATTTTCCATTCAGCTGGAATGAAGCCGGTGGCTAGACTATGATTTAAAGAGTATTCAATGGTGTTGCTAATTCTTGTTGGAGCCCATGTAGGACACAGCCTGGGATGTTATCATGTCCTATAGATGCTGTGTTCCTGGCCTTAGAAAGAGTGTTAATGACCTGCTCTTTAGCGATACAAGGTAGGGGACAGGTGGCAGGGATGTCATGGGGTACATGTGGCAGGGACAGGGGAGTGAAGTTTTCACAGAAGCTGTCGGCGAATAGGTTAGCTATGTCCACAGGCTCAATATATGTGGTATTATTAACTACCAGTTTGGCACAAATCTGGGACTTTCCTTTTAAGTTACAGATATAACTAAAGAATGCCTTATGGTTGTATTTATTTGAGGAAGCTAATTTGGATTTATAGTTTGCTTTGGAGGACTTCACACAAAGTCTTATTTGCTTGTTTAAGCTGACGAGGGACTGTTTCCAGTTTACGGCTTGCTCCCCCTTACTCTTTGAAAGCAATTTCTTATTATTATTGTAAAGCCTGTTAATGGCAGTTGTCCACCAGGCAGGTTTGCTCTTCCTTGTGGAGCTTGTTTTGGTCCTTTCAGGTACAGCCTAGTCAATGCAGTTATACAGGTGTTTGTATAAAGCATTGGGTGTGGAACGTGGCATAGTTGCCAGTTCCATCTTAGTGGGGAGGTGCAGAGAAGCTATTTATACCAGCCATTAAGAATTTATAATCTGCTTTGGAGAAGTTTTTTAGTTTAGTTGCTCTTGGGGGGGGGGGGTTAGGTGTGATAGTTACTTCAAATGAGACTGATTTGTGGTCAGATCTCAGCAGAGAAGACCTCACAGTGGGGGTGCTACAGTGGTCCCCCATATTGGTAAGCACCAGATCCAGGATGTTGGCACCGCCTTGTGGGGGTGTCAACCAGTTGGTCAAAAGCACAGAGTTAATGAAGTCAAGGAACCTTTGGGCAAGTGAGTTTGAGCACAAGTAATTTGCCCAGTCAATGGATGGGTAGTTAAAGTCACCCAAAACCATGGTGTTTGAATGTATCTTGATAGACTCAAGTAGATTCAAATAGGAAGACTGGGTGTTTTGATTCATGGAGGGGGTCCTGTAGCCAGCAATGACTTGTACAATTTGTGGTCTGAATGTGTGGAAGGAGGTATGACCTGGTATGGTTGGAATGCTCTCCACAGCCTTAAACCAGGTGTCCATGACTGCACAAATGTCTGTGTATTCCAAAGTGAGGACTGCTTCCAGTGAGTGAAGTTTTATGTTAAGACTCCTAGCGTTTAACAGAATAACCTTGAGGTTGTTTTTAGATGGAGTTTTTACATCTGGACTTTTGTCTTTGTGACACTGCCTAAAAAAAGCACTATGAGGGTATCAAGAGCCTTAGCCAGTAGCCGAAATCCCAGGGATGACAGATAAAGACCATCTCCAGCAAAGCATCAAGGTCTGTTGATCATGTCATCCCAGGCTGACAGATACTAGATCTCCTTAGAATGACATCAGAAACTAAGCCAATTATTCAAATCAATCATTTTCTGTTTGTATTGAGGCACCATACTAGGTGAAGGTAAAATACTGCTTAAGGCTAGGGACATACCTGCCTGAGACACATAGTCTGAGAGCTCAATCATGTTTCTCTTCATATAGTCCAGAGAGGTACATCTTAAGTCATTCACACCAACACAAACTATTATGGAGTCATAACAGTACCTGTTGTTGATAGACTTTAGTGCATGTGTGATATGGTGTATCCTTGCGCCTGACTGACAGCTGACTGTGACCTTTTCCTTATCCAGCCTGGTGAGATGAACATCTGTGTGTCTCACAATGGAATCACCTATGACTAATTTGTTTAGTTTTGTAGTTTGCCTTAAGGGCTTAACAGGTGAGACACTGGTATGTAAGCTATTATGTGTATGTGTTCTGCAGAGGAAGTATTATTTGTAGCATGCTTGTGTTTGTGTTTGGGAGGTCTCTGGTGTTTAGGTATGTTTCTAGTGAGGACCTCCGCATATGTAGGTATGTGTGATGTGGGTTTGGGTGGCGAAGGAGGTGAGGTGTGCATGCTGACAACCCTTCCATTGTCATATGTACTAACTGGTGTGTGAGAGCATGGATTCAAGGTTCTTAATATAGTTGCATCTCTCACATGTTGAGTTTATGTGGACTAGGAGTACAGGGTTGTCTGTGAACATGAGGCAGTTGCTACACTGCCTCAGGATGCCCTTGTTGGCCAAGCTGGGTAAGGAAACTGTGGGAAATAGTCCATCCATAGTGTTGGGTAAATTTATATGGTCAGGAAAAGAGATTGCACTTAGAAATGGCTAGTGGGTGAGAGGTGTGTTGGTACCTATGAGGCTAGGCTTAGTGTTCCACCTGATAATAGAGCAGGGCCATAAAAAAACTTTTAGAGGACCACAAGTTAAGCGCTAAGGGAAAATTTAACAAGCAATAAGTTTGCGTCTAAACCATCAACACTGACCACTGCTATGCAGCAGTGCACATTGGTGCACTACACCCAGACATGTGCAAACACACGCCTTAATCAAAACAAGAGATAACACTTTTACCTCAAACTAGCCAATAAAGACACTCTCTCTGAGCATTATCCAATTACCCTCGATAAGATGGACCCAGACAGCAGTCTCTTTCCACAAGGGTGCAGACAGGCCTTCACCTGCAAGGATGGCTTGAATTTGATGCCCAGAAGTTACAAAACAGACCCAGAAACAGCAAACCTGGAACTGGGTTATGCTACAGCTGAACTAGTACAGTATACAGTAAAATGTGGCAAAAACCAGTTCAGACAATTCAAGAATGCAAATACAAATTAAATGTGTAAAATAAGAGCAAAAGCAGGCACTTATAGTAAGTTGGAAGCAACAAATGCCTCAGATTATTCATTAACTCAGTGAAGAGCTGGTTTTAGTGCTCAAGTGATACCAAACAGTCTAGATTCAGCAAACCTGAATCTAGCCTATGCTATAAAATGCAGAAGCACTAGAAAGTCAAAGTGCATAAAATCACAGTCACAACAACAAAAAAAAACATTTTAAATAAAGCAGCAATTCATTAGCAATTCACAGCTTAGAAGGGTGTAGGCTATACTCTCTCACCACAAGAGTCTAGACCACAAACCTTCCTAATGTAAAACAACTGGTTTTAAAGCCCAGATGCTTAAGCCAGAACTAAGACACTTCAGAAGACAGACACAATAGGCCTTCAACGAACAATTTCCAGCCTAGAATGGTGTAATAGGCTATCCTCTCCTGCCACAATAGTTTAGACCAGGGATCCTCCCAGTCCCAATGCAAAGTAACTGGTTTGGAACCCAAGTGCTTAAACCAGAATAACGACACTTAGAATAACAGGCACAATAGGCCTTCACCAGCAATTCCCAGCTCACAAGTGTGTAGGCCACACACTCCCACCACAAGAGTCTAGACCACAACTCTCCCAATGTAAAATAACTGTTTTGGAGTCCAAGTGCTTAAACCAGGACTAAGACACTTTCATAATAACAGACACAATGAGCTTTCAACCAGCAATTCCCAGTTTAGAAGAGTGTAGGCTATCTTTTCTGCCAACAAGAGTTTAGACCACAAATCCTCCTAATATAAAATAACTGGTTTGAAACCCAAGTGGTTAAGCCAAACCAAGGACACTTAGAACAATAGGCACAATAAGCCTTCACCCAGCAATTCCCAACTCAGAAGAGCAGAGGCCATCCTGTCCTCTCACAAAAATGTTGATCGCAAACCTTAATCTAAAATAACTGTCCTGAAGCCCAAGTCCATAAACTAAAACTGAGAGACTTACAGTATCAATTATAATTTAATCAGGCAACTAACAGACTGTAAGAAATGCAGCAGAATAAATGAAATTGAACACTTTAAGAAAAGCAACAAAAGCAAAAATAAAGTAATAAAGTAAGAAGAGATACAAATAGAGTAAAAGCAGCTGAAAAGTCTTTTTTTAAGTAGAAAGGGGGGACACAGAAGACAATTCAGGTCTATATTAGAACAATGAACTTTCAAAATTTCAAGTTCTCTAATATCGAACCTAGTAATCGAAAATTTAAAACATCGAACATACATAACATCAAATTTTTTCCTAGGAAAAGAATTTGCTGTTCCAAAACACATACACACAACACAAGCACACCAAACAAACTGCAATCCATGCACATACACCTAAACTCTTACACCTAACCCTACACTAAACTATACATACACCACTAACTATCCACTTACCTTAACCCAAACCCTAACCCTAAGGTCCATCACTATTGCACAGTCACCTCACCTGCGCCATAACCCTAACTAACCTACCCCACCCTAACCCTCATGTCCACACAATTGCACACTTACCTGACCTGCGCCCTAACCCTCACGTCCACACAATTACACACTTACCTGAACCTGACCCGTAACTTTCCACCACAGTGCTAAAAATACCGAAGCAACAGAAACAGACAACCAAATTCTTTTCCTAGGAAAAAATTCAGTTTTCTGTTTCTTCGATAGGGTCGATATTAGAACACTCGAAATTTTGAAAGTTCGGTGTTCTAATATAGACCTGATAATTCAAGGTTAAGAAAATAAGGGGGTAGGCCTTCCCAAGTGATCTCACTGTACTCAGTACAATGAACTGATGCAATGAGACTGGGAAGGGTGTCCAATATCAAATTTATAGTAGAGGCAGGCAACTCAAAAGCCACCAAGTTTTAAGAACACAACAACAGTTGAGCATGTGAGTGAGAAAAATGGAGACAGAATCAGAACAGAAAAAGGAAGTGCAGTAACAAGCAGATCAGATTACTTTACAAGTGCAAGCAGTGATAAATTCAACCAATAAATAAATGCAGCACAGGAATGCAAATATCACTGAAACAGAGCAAGAGCAAAAAATATACTTATATCAACTTAGTAATCCAGATGCAAGTAGTGATAAATTAATCCAATAGTAAATGCAGCACAGTAATGTAAAATATCAATGAAACAGAGCAAGAGCATCCTTCTTCTTATGAAGAAAAATCTGCTTTATATAACTTAGTTTCTTTTATTGAACAGGTCCCTACTCATTATTTGCAGTGTGAGTATGACTGTTGATACTTTGATGGTTATGGCTACTGGTATGGTTTTAAGGAGGCTTCCTTGGCTGCATTCTCCGAACCTTCCAGATGATGCTAAAAATGAGATTTTAAATTCTCCCTTGGGTAGAAATTTAGTGTTTGGACCCTCTGCTGCAGAGGTAGTCAAAAAGTGTGATAAAAGGAGCAAGCTGATCTAGGTAATCTCCAAGATGTTTCAGTCCTCCTTTTCCAAATTGCCCAGGAGATTTACATACTCCTCATGCAATTTCAGCAAAACATAATTAAACAGTCTCAACAGAATTCAGGTAAACAGACATTTAAGAAGAAGAGGCATGGAGGTTCATAAAAGAAGTCTGAAATCTCCCAAAACCAAGGACACTCCAACAAGTGTGAATGACTTCTCAAAGGACCTTGCGACCCCCTCCCACCCTGGCCCTCTTTCTCTTCTTGGAAATCTGAATCTCAATTTTTCTCTTTAGCAATAGATTGTTTCAGACAAATGGATCTGAAAATCATTTATCAGGGTTACAGATGGCAAAGAGAGGAAATTCCTCCTTTCCAGAGGGTCATTCCTCATCCTGCAGATCACACTGTTTTGTTTCCACCTGTTCATCATCACATGCTGTCCCAACGAGTGATAGAACCAGTTCCTCCTTCTCAGGTGGAGAAAGGGTTTTATTCAAGGATTTCCTAATCCCAAAGAAAGAAAATACTTGGAGACCAGTTCTGGATCTTTCTTTTCTAATCCTGTTTGTGATAGTGACCATATTCAGAATGATGTCACTTCAAAACCAGTTGCCTCTTCTTCATCTTTCAAGTTTCATGGTAACACCAGACGTAAAAGATTCTTACCATCACATTCCTAGTCATCCAGATTGCAGGTGTTTCTTAAGGTTCTGTGTGTCTGAATCACATTATCAGTTCTCTGCCTTACCCTTTGGATTATCCACTTCAGCACGTGTGCTCAAAAAGTACCTACCTCCAGTTATAGCTCATTGCAAGCTACAGGGTATCTTTGCAGAGTCTTTTTTCAAAATGTCAGCAATCTCTCTCTTGGATGAGAGATCTCTTGTATGAGCTGGGATTCCAAGAGAATGTTCAAAATTATTTCTTGAATCCTTCACACAGGATTGTCTTCCTGGGATGTCAACTAGACACCTCAATTCCAATAGTTATACAGGAAAATAGATCTTTATTAAGACCTATGTCTAATTTTTTCCACTCAGAATTCAGTCACTGTGAGGGAATACCTCTGGATATTGGGTCTCATGGCATCTATGATTCTCATGATAGCCCTGCCAGGACTCCACATGAAAAAGATACAGTGGTATCTGAAATCTCTTTGGTCACAGCATTAGCACCTTTACCTTTTCGGATCCCAATACTAGGATTTGTCAGAAGAGACATCACTTTGTGGAGACAACAAATATCTTTAAATCAAGGCCTCCCCTGCTCCCTCCATGCTCCAAAGTAGTCAGTCACCACAGATGCTTCAGGCTTTGCTTAGGGAGCAATTTCAGGAGAGATAAAAGTGCAGGGGGTGTGGGTCACCAAGGGCAGATACAAGCATATAAATATCAAGGAGATGCGTGCCCTGATCAAGGCACTCAAATTTTTTAACCTTCTTTGGTCCTTAGGACCTCTTCAAGTGGTTACAGACAATACCACAGTGATTTGGTACATCAATAAGTAAGGGGAACCAGGTTGTAGCCCCTTTGCAGACTAGCCATGTTAGCTTGGGATATAGCTGACAACCCCTTCCTTACACCACAATGGAAGAAAATACAATTCATGTCACTGACCCCTCAGCAAACAATCACACCTGTATACAACTGTAGCCCTCTCCTACAGGGCATCAAATCAGGTCTATATTAGATGATCGAACTTTGAAAAGTTAGACTGTCATATGGTCGACACCATATGATCAAATTTTTGAAAGTTCGAATGTTTTAATGGAGATCTTCGTACAGCGCGGGATGGGAAGATTTCCCTTTTCTGCACTGTAGTGCGATCTCAGAGTTGGTATATGTAAAGAGCAGGGGGTGGGGGGCACAACCCCCCACTTCAAGGGTGCAGGGGCACTTGCCCCCTGCTTAAAATGTTCAGGTAGGTTATTTGTGTAGTTTATTTTTTTTTATTAGATTTTCGAACTTTTAAAAGTTTGACCATATGGTGTCGACCATATGACAGTCGAACTTTTGAAAGTTCAGTTATCTAATATAGCCCCCAGTAAAGCATATCACACAGCATATGTAAGTTACATAGAATTAGAAAGAACACCTCACAACACCTGGATATCAGCAGTGAGAGGGACATACACATACACACACACACACACACACACACACACACACACACACACACACACACACACACACACACACAGATGCATGCACTCACACACACATGATCACTCATCTCACTTGATCACTGAGAAGAGGTTTAGAATTCACGCAGCCTTTATTACTCCGCAGTCTGCTCAGCAGCAAACTTCTGTAGCATGATGAGTGCACTAATGGCCACAGGTCTACTTCACATTGTCGTAAGCTGACAATATCGAGTCTGATATTGTCGGCGCGACAATATCGAAAGTGAAGAACATCGTGCAAGTAAACAGAAATCTCCGTAAGGGGAGATTTCAGTTTAACTCAATGTAGTGCGGTCTTGGAGTTGGTATATTTAAGTAGGGGGTTGTGGGGGTGCAGGGGGGGGCTTGCCCCCATGCCTATGCCATTTAGTTTTTTTTTATTTGTTTTTGTTTTTTTACATTATTCAGTGTTTTACTTAATCAATCAATAAAGTTCGACCTTTATTGATTTGATTAAGTAAACTTTCAGTAATGTGATACAGACACAATGGTCACAACTGTTTTTATCAAGTAGCTTTAAGGCTCCTAACTTGATCACTATGCTAATGAGTCTATTTAGAGTGAATGTTCCTGAATCATAATTATATATCATTTTGAATTGCCCCATAGCTACTCTACGAGGCTCAGTCAACATCATGCACTCTCATGATATGTGTGAAGTGCAAACCACATGTGTGGGTGGGTCAATAACCTATGTGGGCATATGGGGAAAACTATGGTAATGTTATGGCCTGTAGAGGCATTAAAATAAAGAAACAGAAACATGTATGAGTACTTTGCTGTTTGTGCACTCTTTACATGCCAGAGTTCACATGTTAACACCATCCTACCACACAATACATGTTTGCACTAAGCTATTGTGGCACAGCAACTTGTCACACTTACAAGTTACCCAAAGTCACATGTTATGTACTGACAGCAGCAATGTGCATGGATACAAGAGGTCTACCCTGTTTCTGTTGATTTTGACCTGCTACATGGCTGTAGCATCTAAAGGCACTGAAGTATCAGGATTCCCAGGTGGTGCTCTAATAAGAGCAATATATTTCTGTATTTGATGTACAGAGATGACTGGGAACCCCTGCTGGAGGACTCTTATGATAGTCAGTACCTGACACTGCCTTTCCAGGGCTATGACTGCTGCTACTGGCATCTACCACATTAATGACCAGTGCAGGCACCACTACAAAGACCTTTTATGACAATGGGAACAGGAGGTCAGACATAGTGCTCCTGATGTACACTAAGTATGCAGGGTAGATCATTACCCCAATATTTTACATGTAGTTAAATGGGCCATTGGAGGATATTTATTTCATGATGCTTGTACTTCTTTTTAATGCTATTCATGCAAGTTGCAGATTTTGGAGAATGAGGTGCTCATAGTTTCATGGATTCATAGGGGAATACTAGGCTAACTGTCCTGAAGGACCATTTTAAGCCTAGCCAATAACCTGAGGTCAGAATCAAACCCTGTACTTTGCATCTATGAGGTGAAGACCTTAGCCATTATGCTAACTTCTCCCCAACCTGTTGCACTGAAGGAGAATAGATTGTCTCTCCAAAGCAGGGTTTAGTATGATTGCTGTCATGTTATAGATATGCTCTGTATATTATAGCAGTAGAGGAGTATCAACTGCTGTAACTCTGAAGAGGGAACTGTAACATCCATATGTAACACTACTACATACTGCCTGTTACTATATATCTGCTAGTATGCTAACCCACATGTATATAGGACATATTCCGGGCATCCACACATTCTGCATTTGCCTGCTTAGCATGCCTACTGCCACATGATGTCTGACAAATAGGGCTTTTGGCCCAGTTACCACAGTACCATATTCAGGACAATGCCACAGAGTAAGAGGTCCTATGACATGCGTGGTATGTATCCCATCATATTGCCCACAGAATGCCTATGCATATACAAAATCCATCTGGCATGTCTATGCTATTTGTAAATTAAAATGGCTCCATGCTGTAGTGCATATTATCTGACATTATGATAGTTATCCACTATAACCCGACAGCTAACCATTGCCTCTTCTTTCTTGTCTGTTTTTGTTACACCCCACTGGCACTATATGCCTATTGCCCTGCATATTTAGTAATGATGTCCATGTCCACATGGCCTGTCTGCCCCTGTCCAACATGCCCTACCACAGGAACAAATCCACATTCGCACTCCATGGCCTGTTGTTGTCAATATCGCTATACTGATCTTGTTGTCCCCCCCCCCCCCGAGACACTTAGTGCAATGCTATTGCACCCTTGTGTTCACATCTTCCAAAAGGGACATAAGACATTCTGTATATACTCATCATTATGCCCCCTGAGAAAATATCATGCCTAGCAGCTGTTTAGGCCATGTGTTGTTACCTGTAAGGATGATAATCAAATACAGCCAGGGTGGCAATGTGCTTTTTTTTTCTTTCTCTCTTTCTTTGCCCTGTTTATTCTGTTATTTTTTATTTGATGTTTTCTTTTTTATGTAAGTTGTTATTTTCAGGAACGTCAGGCACAGTTGTGGCTATAGTATGACAGTGATGCTAGCTCTGCCATCTTTGCTTGCCTTCTCCCGACAGTGGACTGTCTCCCTCAAGCCCTGCCTCTCCAGTGGGTGACAGAGGTTGTGCGGTGGTGGGGTGATTTGGATGTTTCACTCGTGGTTTGTCACAGTGAATCACTAGAGAGAGCTGTTATAGTTCCTTCTGGTAACACCACCAGTGGATCATAGTTTGTTACATGATAGGAGCTGAAGGAGAAGATGGGGGAATATGTTCTGGCATCCTGGAGAGAGTCTTGTGAGACTTGTAGAGTCGCATTACTGCCTGGTACCACTGAATCGTGTGCCATCTGAGGAAGGGCAGTACTGGTGGTTACTGACTGACCTCTTCCTAGGTCCTGCCAAAGGCAGTGAAATCAGGAGCTATGTGACATTTAATGTGGTTCACAGCAATTGTCACTGAGTCATGTTGTTGTGCACTTTGATGTTCATAGTCGTATGCAAGCAAAACGTGAGCTACTGCTGCTTGAGTTTTCTGTAGCCACACTAGCCTCTCTCTTCACCGGCACTGCCATTTCTGTGACTGGCTTTCAACATTAATTAATAGTCAAGGTTCTAAATGCCTTCTCACTTGATAATTACTTTTAACTAACATTGTGTAATTTTCTATCTCCATAGAAGCCATTGTGTGACCATGTGAGGCATGTTTCTAAACCTCAGAGTCTGCATAAGAAAAAATTCAAGAGCATTAGTGGAAATTAATTGAATTTTGTTTTTTGTTATCTCATTATTTGCTGAATAGAAACATGTTTCCCCCTTATAAATAAACCTTTTCCTAAAGACAGAAACTAATAAAATAGACTAGTCTTTCCAACAATGTATAGTAGAAAAAGAAAGGGCCAGATTATTTTCGGTCAAAGAAAACTTGTAAGTATTCCTCCAGAGTTCAAAACCTAAAGTCTGAACTGACCCATGCACTCTACAAAATAAATTACTTTTTATTTTTATTTTTTATTTTATTTTACATTTGTTTACCGGGAGAGTCCGACTGGGCATAAAACTCTTTTTCAGCAGAGGCCCGGGGAGAAAACCTCCATTTTTAGTAACTATTTTGTTAGTAGAAAGAAAATTGTATAATGCAATAAAGAAAAAAAAATAGTAACAGACATTCATAACGGTAAAAACCAGCAACTTCCTTTCATCAAAAATATGTTCCAAAAAAATGTTTTACACAACTTTCTGCAAAATAAAAATATGGCCTTCATGACTCATTAAAAGCGTTTGCTTCTTTATGTTTAAACTATGTTGTGTATGATTATACCACCTGTGGCCACTTTTAATCTGATATTTTCTTTTCAGCAGTGAAATGTAATTTTCCACTGCCTATTGAAATATACTTTTTTCTATATTTGACTACGGCTTGAAATCCAGTAATGAAAAGGTAGAGTTAAAAAGAATATTAACAAAAAAAAATGATGCTGAATACCTTTTGAAGTAAGAAGGCTGACTGAGGAGGACGTTATCAAAAGAAATTCAGTCAAGGCCATTTGACTGCATTTGGTTTAATTTAATGTCATTGAATGAAAAGCCAGTAGGCTGCTGAAAGCCTTTCTTTACATTTTGCAGATGTCAGTGACTTTAGAGGTAAGGTCTGGACTGGAATAATTTAATGGTTTGTTTGGCCTTACGATCTCCCACTCCAACTCAGCCTCACTGAGTTACTTGTTTCTCCTGGTTTCTGTCATTTGAGAATACTGAGCACAGACGTTCATAGTCAGAAATTGCAGTCTGTCGTATCACTGGTAGTCAGGAGATTTTTTCAGCTCCTAATTCCATTTTCTGTTGGCCAGCAGGTACAGTGCAGTACCAGTTATACTAGGTTCCTACATAAATGCATACTTCTTCACACCTGCTTTAACTAACTATAGAGTTACAGTATGCACTCCTTGGCAGACTTGTGTCCCAGACATCCACCTTTATGCATGAAACTTATGCCTCCAGGCAGACCTATATATAGCATTCCTGCAGTAGGGCACAAAGCTACCGCTCCATTGACCACTCAGTCTCAGCGTATCTTAGAAGCTCTTCCAATACCCATATCAATAATCAAACCTATGTTATATGGTCCAAATCAGAACACTAGTCATGTTTGCTTAAACAGTCAGTGCTTGGGTAGGATTTAGAGCTAAAGATTAGGGTTAGCTTTAGAGTTTGGAGTACGTTTCAGTTTAAGCCAATGACAAAAGTGAGGGTTATATTTAGGTTAAAGCCTAGGATAGGGTTAGGGGTTCTAATATGAAACATAGAGCAGATGAAATACTGAAAACAAATGCTCAAAACACAAAGTGGTGAAATAGTAAGGCTAAAGTGTTTTTGCAGTGGACAAGCACTCTTGTACCCCCCAATGAAGAGGAGGGCAAGTAACACCACAAAACATATACACATATCAATTCCATTGTTATACCAACTAGAAGAAAGGAGAAATTTCACAGAAGATGAAAATCACTGTTGGCACACTGTTAGAAATCACATATGCAATGATTTCTTATTGAAACAGAGACTGGCACTGTGTCCCTTGGCATTTTGTGTTTTGGGCAATAGACACTCTAGAAACTTCTACTTAGCCATCTGGAGAGATACCAGGTTTGGGTTAGGTTTCAGTTTAGAGGCAAGCATAGGGATAGATTTAGCTAGGTGGCTTTAGGGTAATGGGTAAGGAATATGGTTTAGGTTTAACTTGTTGTATAGTTTAATGTTATGTTTATGTGTTTTTGAGTCCTGCAGAGGGCTGAGGAGGTACTTGCTGTAGTGTTTAAAATGATGTTTCTGGTTAAAATTTGTTAGGTGCTCCTTTTTGAAGACCTGGTCATTGATACATGTGTTTTTCATTCTTTTTTTTTTTTTAATTTCTCCAAGTCTTTTGGATTTCTAATAGCATGACAGGAATGGATTCCTAAGTTAAAGATCGATTAAAGTTCATGAAATTAGTATAATTTCAATCCTTACTGCCAACCAGAAGTGCTCATCTCAGCACCCACAATGTGCTCAGTAATGACTCTTTCTGCAATTCGTATGGGGTTACATGTATTGGTAATATATCTAAATACGACTGTAGATTCTTTTTTATAAGTCCCATTGCTCCTACTACTATTGGAACTGTCTGGGTATCTTTCTACCGTGTCACTCTCATTTCTGCCTGCAAATCCTGATATTTCATGACTTTGTGTCTCTCTGTATGCAAGACACTGTAGTCAGTGGGTGTGGCAATTTCAATGATCAATGCTACTTTTGTCTTCTTTTCATGGACCACTACATCTGTTTCTTTAGCATCTGTCTTTTGTACTGCTGGTAATGGGTGTTCCTATGTGATGTAGACTTCATCATTTTCTGTGTTGCTTTGTGGCTCATTTCCAGTGTTTTTCAGCCACTTCAACACCATAATATTTGCACAATTCCCAGTGCAACAGTCTCGCCACATTATTATGCTTTTCAGTATACAGTCCTTCTACAATTAGTATGTCACAACCAGCAATGAGGTGTGCAACTGTTTCCAATTCTGTTTTACAAAACCTACACTTGTCTATTTCTCCCACATGTTCAGTGCACTTTGTAAACCAATGTGTACATAGCCCACTGTCTTGGGCTGCCAATATTAACCTTTAATCTTTTGGTTTGAATTCACCTCTCCTAAACCATTCCTGCATCCAGTCCTTATTAATATGAGATTCTTCCAGAAGTTTTCTATATTTGCAACTATATTTATGTGTTTTCCACATTTCTTGCCTTCTCATGTGGTCTTTCACCTTATATTCTTTCTTTTGTTTTTTGGCACATCCAGTTGCTGCCTGATTTTTATCTACTTGTGGTTTGATTTCCATTCTTGCTTGATGCTGATATGCTTCTGCTAGACTAAGCAGGAAAGTCATCTTAGATTTATTCTCCTCAAGTTTCAAAACTTTCACAATATGGAGTTAAAGATGTATTCAGTGACATAAGAATTTGCTTACGTGGTTATTCTTGGTAACTACCTCCCCCTCCCAACAGATTGAATTTGGTCAAATGTCTTTGAATATATACAAGCTAGTTTTGAAGAGGAGAATGACATATGTGCTGCACATTTCAACTTATAACTTTTTTGTTAGCATTGACAAATAACTTATAGCATTATAGTGATGGCATGCCAATGGAATCTTGCATAATATTTCATCCATGTATTTGAAAACTTGATGTCATTGGTTGTCTTTTTGGCTTTTTCCCGGTTAGGGGTCGCCACAGCGGAACTCCAGTCCGCTAATGACTGGCAGTCAATTTTTATGGTGCTGAGTTGCCAGCCCGATGCCCAACCTTCAGCGAAGGTACGTCCATTCACGCATGTCTTTCTGAGGCCACTTGACCGCAGGGAGGACATGCAGACTCCACACAGAAGGCACTCCAGCCGAGAATCAAACAGGAGAACCTTTTGCTGTGAGGCAACAATGCTACCACTGTACCACTACGGCTTGATAAAAGCTTGCTATTAAAATCATGACTTTCTTTCCATACCTTGGCATCTGATGTTATTTCATCTACATTTACCATGCCCAGTCTTCTGGTATATTTTCTTTTGAGCTGAAATTCCATAGTGCTGTTCTGCATTTTACATTACAGTTCTTCAAAAATAATCCGAAATGGGGGCATGGCCAAGAGGCTGGCTGGTTAACAGCACTTTCCCTTACGTCTGATGTCCAGTATGAATTTCTGACAGAAAATTTTAAAAACTGGGACCAGCTGAATTATTAAACCCACAGAATTATATTTGTTAAAGTTTCTGGAACACTATTTTGTAATTTTTTTCTTTATTTGTTGAATTGTCTGTCAGAATTTTCACAGAGTGGACACTGACAATTTTTCATGATGAGTTACTCTAAAAACAGCGCACAGGACCAGTCAATGAGAAAGGAATTACAGGGTCTGTTTTTTTTCTATGAATGATTTATCTTTAAAAATTGATAACAATAAAGAGGAGAGAACAAAACAAATGGAACAGCTGAAAGATATGATAATGCAACATTGCCAGTATGGAAGACTCTTTAAATAACCTAGAGGGCAGAGTTAAAGAACAAGAACAACAAATGGAATTTCTTTTGAAACAAAACACCTCCTTGCTCAGTAAAATTTATGATCTAGAAAATAGACCAAGAAGGAAAAATCTTCACATATAGAAGGAGACAACATGGTAAAATTCCTTACATCTTGGCTACCTAATGTTCTAAATCTACAGGAGTCCTTTTCCTCTGGCATAGAAAGAGCTCATAGGTCACTAGTAAATTCATCTTCTAAAAAAGCAAACTTCAATCCCAGATCTATAACTGTACACTTTCTCGCCTCTCAAAACAAGGGACTGGTATTGAGAAAAACGTGGGCAAACTCTCCAGTTAACTTTAATATCAGCATCATAAGATTTGATAATAACTATCATCTGCAGTGATTACAAAAATAAAGGAATATTTACCATTAATGAAAGAACTGAAAAAGAAACATGTTTTGTTTCCTGCAAGACTTAAAGTTTTACTTCCGGATGGCACGAAAACCTTTGACACATTAGACTCTGCTATTTCATATCTACTAAACAATAATATTATAGATCAATCACAAGAAATGGACTGTAGTGGCTTTTCACTTAAGTGTCAAGCAGAGAAGAGCAACTGGAAATTAGTGAACAAAAAATAAACGACTAAAACTAAATAATTTCTTAATTGCTGTTCCTTTTGTTTGCATTCACATTAATAACTGTCATGCATTCAAAACTACATAAATGAAATTTCAACATATGCATACTCCATAAGGAAAAAAATGGTAAATGCTTTTTTCTTATTTTATTTCATCTAATCTTGTCTAAATGCTTTTGTTTTTACTAAAATATTTATAACATAGCACTACACAACACGACATTTGATTTATAATACGACATTTGATTTATAATACAGTATATTAAAGTAATGCATATGATGTTTCTGTAATAATCATACCAATGCAAAACAACTCACTAAGTACACACACACACACACACACACACACACACACACACACACACACACACACACACACACACACAGACACACACACACATATATATATATATATATATATATATATATATATATATATATATACTGGTCTACTTCACAACTGAAATTTCATTTGACTGACTTTCATTTGACTGAGACCAAAATACCTAATTTTCAAGATACTGAAAACTCACTTGACTGAAACTCATAATACTGAAACCTTACAATGCTAAAGTTCAAAATACTAGCTTGTAAACCATACACATGCACACTTACAACACCAATGACTAACACTTTCCAGAACTTAACAACTACTGATGTACCCTCTTAACAGAAACCGGGTGATATAAAACCAAACTAGGTGGGGGGGGCTATGCTTCCCACACACCCCCACCCCCTTAACTATGTATTCTAACTCTAGGATCGCATTACAGTGGGGAAAAGGGCATATACGTTTTACTTACCTTACAGTAGTCTACACGCTGCCACTACTGCTGGGAACGCACAAAACATCCACCATATTACTTGAGATACTTCCCATAAAAATGTAAACAGACATACCCACATTTAGAAACACTACAACACTACTTCCTACATGACTATCGGTATTCTGACAATCAGCACTATAAGTTACAGTAATTCTTTTTATCTCAAGCAAGTCACAGGAGAAGGGAAACCCACATCATCTATGGCTTACAATTCAGTATAATGAGATTCAGTCAAATGAGTTTTCAGTATTTTAAAAATTCAGTACTGTGGTCTCGGTCAAACGAAATTCAGTCAAATGAAATTTCAGTTATATAAAGCAGACCCAAATATATATATTTATAGATAGATATATTATTTATTTATATATTTATTTATTTCAATTTGATGACCGGGGAAGTCCACTGGGCCAAGAAGTGCCCATTTTCAGTGGAGGCCCGAGGAGAAAAGCTCCATTAAGACTAACAAATCCATTAACAATAATAAACATGCATATCAAGCAGACATATAACACATGCTGAAAATACAGTTAACAAATATGAGGAGATAAAAAAAATTTGTATATAAAGAATCTGTAGTGATAGCAGATGTACATTCTGTAAGCAGAGTAAACCTTAATAAAACATTTATGGAGGTAGGATTTCTGCATTAACAAAATGATAAGCATGCAGAATGAGTATTAGTGATGCCTATCAGGTATAGGATATAGTCCATGCTTAGGGTATAGTTAATTACTTATGAAGAGATGCTTCTGGTTACAGACTGGGTGTAGGGACAGTAAGCAAACAACCTCATAAGGAAATAATTCTAGCAGACAGGGTATTCCCTAGTTGAATCATTTCCAGACATAACACTATCAATATTTACATAGCAGGGAATAAAATGAGGGAAGAAAAGCAGTCGAACAGTAATTGTAGAGTTATGTATATTAGGAGAATGGTAGGATGGAGGTAGTATACAGAATTGAGGAGTTGCACATATTGCTTATTCCTTTCAAAGCTTTTTCCAGGTTCTCTAGGTCCTGGTTCCTCACTAGGAGAATCCAAGACCTCAAACATCTATCCTACACTGACAGGCTAAAAGCCCTGTCCCTCTACTCAGTTTCATACAGACTCCTCAGATGTGTCCTCTGTCTGGGATACAAAGCAAACTCAGATCCTGCCTTGATCGGACTGTTGCCATAGCCGGCCTTAGGCATAGGCCAACTAGGCAGCTGCCTAGGGTGCCGCTGTAGCAGGGGCGCTTTTCCAGTATTTATTTGGTGTAGGTAGACCAGGATGGGGGCACCTGGGTGGTGTGGGGGGGCACCGTGGAGCCCTTTTGCCTAGGGCACCAGCTGACCTAAGGCCGCTGCTGACTGTTGCATATCTGTAAGTCAAGCTAAACTCCACTTGTGTGACCTCAACCTGGTCTGTGACATCAGTAGGACTTGGCGGGATAGATTTGTGTCTCAGAGACTCTCCCATCTGTGGAACAGACTCAATCTCCATGTCAAGCAGAGTACCTCATTATCCCTTTTTAAGCGCAGCCAGGATAACTGGATGGTAAACAGAAAATACACCCCGATGATTCCACCTGTGTCCCTGCTGGACTGGGGCTTTGGGTGCTGACGTGGCTAAACATGAGCTAAACATGGGCTAAGCTCTTGGCTAGACTTATAAGGGCCTCAGGGCCAATAGCCTAGTAACTTCCTATCATCCTATGACCCTATACTATTTAAAAAATGAAGTTGTTGTCTAAAACCAGTCTGGTTCATTCTGCATGATATAACACACTGGACTTACTGCATAAGTTTTAAAATAGAATCTATGCCAAAAGTATAATTGTTTTAAATAACCTTTACAACAGCTATGCTTATTAGATTTTTAATGTAAGATGTAATGCTTTTAAACATTTCACTAACATTTCATGTTTAATTTGCTCTCTCTCTCTCTATACATATATATATATATATATTATATATATATATATATATATATATATATATATATATATATATATATATATTCCCTTTTCTCTGATAATAGTGTATACATGTATATATATATATATATATATATATATATATATATACGTGTGTGTGTGTGTGTGTGTATGTATGTGTGTGTATATATATATATATATATATATATATATATATATATGTCTAGAAATTCTGTAAACAGCATTTTAAGTATAAAATGCAAATGGCTTAAACAACAGCAGGAAAAGAAGAAGTTTGATTAAATATTTGAATATTTCCAATCCCCAGATTATATTTTTGCAGGAGATGCATCTTTTACACGTAGAGTTAATCAAATTTAATATTAGAAATTATAAATGTAATATTAGTAATTATGCAGTTTTAGCAAGCTCACATCATAGCCAGGGTACCATTTGGCTAGGCTTATATAGGCCCCAGGGCCAATAGCCTAGTACCTACCTACCTATGAACCTATAAGCAAAAAACAAAAGAAGTAATAATTCTTCTATGGAATAACTCCATTATAATGCCTAAACTTCTAAGTTCCTATCAGGATAGATGAGGAATGCTTTGTTTTGTAAACTTGGAGTTAAGTGGGAAAATATATACATTACTGAATCTATACTGGATCCCTGGGTTGGGAGTTAAAGTAGTTAAGCAACAGATAGAAGACATCATAAAATAGTCTAAAGGAAATATAATACTAGCTGGAGATTTTAATTGCATAATGAGTGATAGTGATACTAATACTATAAGCACACATAAGAAAAGTGCATCATCAAAGGCACTGGTGGACTCTATTGACATACTTAAAAGATATAAATGGATATGCTGTTTCAAACTCATTATCTGACATGTTTTACTCACTTCAGCATG
This sequence comes from Protopterus annectens, assembly GCF_019279795.1. Taxonomy (NCBI): domain Eukaryota; kingdom Metazoa; phylum Chordata; order Ceratodontiformes; family Protopteridae; genus Protopterus; species Protopterus annectens. The sequence continues at coordinate 682,854,871 of NC_056727.1, read as the reverse complement.
GTTCCTATTCAAGAATTGATACAATATACCTAGCAAGAGAGCTAATTACAAATCTAGCAAAATTAAGGTAATTTCATATCCCTTGTCAGACCACAAAGCACTTACATTTGATTTAGAAGTGAACACAAGACAAAAGGTAGCTCTCTCTCTAGAATACCATCTTACATAACAAACAAACTTTTAGGAGTATTTTGTTAAGGAAATAAAATCCTTTCTTGAAATAAATATTACTGAAGATACTTCACACACACACATACACACACACACACACATATATATATATATACACACACACACACACACACACATATATATATATATATATATATATATATATATATATATATATATGGGACACACTGAAGTCTTTTTATATAATAAAATGTTAGCATGGTATAAAAACATGAGAAATCAATAGAATAAAGACTTGGTGGAGCTGTAAGCAGACATTGATAAGTTAAAACTTAACATTCAAAGGGGTATGAGACACTTAGCTAATGAATTGCAAGAAAAGAATAAACAAAATTTAGAAATATTACATAAAACTATGATTGATCTAGAGAAAATTAGACTTGTATCTTATTCAATGAATCCTAGAAATCATAGGAGAATAGCAAATAGAATTAAAAAAATAGTAAAATCACATAAAGGAAATTTACACACACACACACACACACACACACACACACACACACACACACACACACACACACACACACACACACACACACACACACACACACACACATATATGGGACACACTGAAGTCTTATTTATATAATAAAATGTTAGCATGGTATAAAACATGAGAAATCAATAGAATAAAGACTTGGTGGAGCTGTAAGCAGACATTGATATGTTAAAACTTAACATTGAAAGGGGTATGAGACACTTAGCTAATGAATTGCAAGAAAAGAATAAACAAAATTTAGAAATATTACATAAAACTATGATTGATCTAGAGAAAATTAGACTTGTATCTTAATCAATGAATACTAGAAATCATAGGAGAATAGCAAATAGAATTAAAAAAATAGTAAAATCACATAAAGGAAATGTATATACTGGGCACCAGGAGGAAAGTTTCAGATTTACGGGGGAATATTGGAAGCATTTACAATGCATTATTTTAATATGAGCTCACAAACTACAGAATTAAAATCACAAAATATAATAAGTTCATTTCTTAAGACAAACATAAAAATTAAATTACACTAGCAGCATATCAAGTTAATTGATAAACAAATAACAATGTCTGAAATAAAATCTCAAATTAATAAGTTAAAACATAACAAAGCACCAGGTATAGACAATATTATTCCAGAAATGTTTAAACTTATGCCTAAGAAGGCAATTTTTTTGCTGTCAAGGGTGTTCAATTTAGTAAAGGAAGACATAGCTATACCTTCTTCTTGGAAGTATACAGTAGTATCCCCTATTTTAAAATCTGAAAAATTGCTAATGAATGTTCCTTTTATACACCTATATCTGTTTTGACTGTTGATTACAAAATGTTCATGTCAGTTCATGGGGATAGGATTAAGCAGTTACTTCCTTATTAACAGATGAGGATCAACCAGGCTTCATAAAGGACAGAAACACTTATGACAACATTAAAAGAATATTTTTTCTGATTGATTCTTGCAACCTAATGAAGAAGAATATGACCATAGTGAGTCTAGACATAAACAATGCATTTAACTCAGTTACTTTGAACTATCTAATTCTAGCTTTTGAAAATTATGGTTTCTCACATAACTTTACTCAATTAATAAAGTCACTTTATGAGAAATGTTCAATTTATGTCAAGATTGGGTCATGTTTCTTTACTTCAATATCAATTACTAAGGGCACAAATCAAGGTTGCCCCTATCTCCTTTGGTGTTTGCTTTAGTAATAGAGCCCTTTGTGCATTATATTACAATGAATTCAAATGTTACTAGCATACTGCTTGAGAATAAACTCAAATTATAAATACAAGTTTTTGCTGATGACATTTTGTTAACCCTAAGTGATAATGTTAATTCAGTATCTGCTTTAATGAAATCGATTCATTTTTTCAATCTCCTTCTGGTCTGAAATTTAATGCAAACAAAACAAAGCATGGTGCTAATAAACTCTAACAAAAGGAATTTAAATATGAAATGTTCTCAATATTTTGCCTCTGATGATAAAATCAAATACTTGGAGGTTATATTAACTAAAAATATAAGAGAGACATTAGCTGCGAACTATAACAATATTGTAAATCATATAAAAAGCCTAACACAGAAATGGGAAAAATTCTTCACAATAGTGGATAGATTTTACATAATTAAGATGATTATTTTCTCAAAACTATATCTTATACAAGCATACTCTGTTTCCCACTCCAAACAATACAGTAATCAGTTTAACAAATTAATGTTAAACCTCTTATGATATTATAATAAACCTAGAATAGCTATTAATCATCATTTGAATAATTGGGTAGTGGGGGGTGTCCTCCAGACATAGAGATTTATACTTTGTCATCTGTTAAAAAGACATTATACATATGGTTGAATACCTCTTATTCATCTAGATGAAAGCAAATACATGAAAGTTTCTGGTTAAAAGCAAGTCAATCAATGTCACTGCAATGCACAGAGTTGGTACCTAATCATTTCCACAGGATGATGAGAGAATATGCAGTTTGAGATAAAAAGAAGTATATAACTTCCACATTTATAACAGATACATTAAAATTATATAATAATCATCTAAATAAGAATGGCAATGGGTGTTACATAATGACTAACTTTTAACAATGGAACAAGTTAAAAATAAATTTAATCTTCATGAAAATATGTGGCCAGCAATACAACATTTAATGCAATATGTTATAAACAGATTAGAGTTAATGAACCCAACTGTCAGACAAAATGTCCCTAAATTTATTGCATATCTGATTTACTTAACAAACCATATAGTTCAAGGAAAATATTACCTATATTACTATGAACATTTCTGGGACTATTACAAATCAATTAATAATCAAACCCCTGATGATAAGGAGAAAAGATTGATATTGATTTATTTTAAATATACTTCTCTGTCAATTCAATGGAAATTATTTGCATGTTAATTTATCCATAGGTCTTTTTTATACCCCACAAGTTAAAAATAATGTTTAACCAAGAAATTGGTTGCTGAAGATATAAAGAAAATTTGATAGCAAATTGTCAACACCTGTTTTTTTTATTGTAAATTTTTAAAGTATTTTGGGATAGGGTGAACCAAGTTTTACAAACAGTTTTTAATAATAACTTTCAGTTGATTAAATATTTAATTTTGTTTAATGCACCCATCCACAATATGTCTACAGAGAAAAATGTTCACTCCTATGGATTCTTCTAGCCATAGCATGTAAGACAATTACATCCAATTGAATAAGTGAAACATCTCCAACTTTTAAAGACTTCAGAAGCATTGTATTGTCTATATCTCAGATGGAATTAGCAACAATTAGAAGAACAACAGAAACAATCAGTACTTATTTCATCTCCTGGCAGAAAGTAGTGGAAATACTGAAGAAACATGACTGATATACTATATGAACATACTTTATATTTTGAAAACTTCTTTCTTTTGATTACGTCAGTTTAGGCACTCGTAATTAATTTGTTTTGTTGGTCTGTTATGTGTTTATACACTGCTGTTTGTGTTGCTGACTAATATATATTTATTTTTTATTTTTTGAGATATGTTGTGTGCTTGTTCTATAAAAATTCAGTAAAACGAATTTGAAAAAAATAATCTGAAATGTGTAAAACACATTTGTGATCATATATTACTAATAATACCTATTTAATGCAACACTTAAAAACAGACCCAAATAATCTGAGAACTGAAATATTCTTCCATATCACACGGTCTTACTTTCATGTATTTATTTTTTATTTTCCTTTTATATTCTGTATTAAAGTCTCTGAACCTGTAACTTTGTTTAAACTGAATGTCAGATGACCTTCTGTATACTGCCTGCTATGGAATGTTTTATAGTTCTTTGTTTACTATAGTGTGATGATGATGATGATGACTGAGGGACTGATCAGTATACCAAAGCCTTCCAATCCTGCCTTTATTCAAGAGGTTGCACTATACCATATAACTAAAAAGAACAATCTGTTGCATTCCAAGAGGCATTCCAACAATATGTACATTAATGTAAAATGTCCGACTTGTTTACATAGCTGAAAGTTACATACAAGTGCAGTAGTGACCCATAACACTACAGTTTGGTTATTGAATATTTCAGGTCTTACCTAATACAGTTATCTAACTATAGAATTAGTCCAGCAGTGTCCACAAGTTTTTGGTTCAGGCAGAAGGTATATTACTAAACATGTATGTTGCAATTTGCTCAGTCGTTTTGTGTTTATATTGAACTGCAAAGACATGTATTAGAACTGTGAGTGAATTGTGTTCTTTTTCCTAAGTTATGACAAAAAGTTTAACCTTGCTATAATGCAGCAAAGAATTTGGTCATTTTCTGTTGTCACCAATATTAAAGCACATAATACTCAGAAGACGTGTGAGATAATACTATGGAAAGAGAACTAAAAACAGGCTAAGTTGTCCAACTTCTCTAGTAAATGAAATATTCTCACTCATATTGTGCCATTTGTCTTCACATAGTAGGATACTGCCCTATGACCGTGGCAACCCAAATTCAGTTAGGGGTTAGGGTGTCTGCTGGACATCAAATGGGGAGGGTGAGAGTGCCTATACTTGAGGGGAAAGGGACACACTAGGGCCTTTCAATGCCTTTACCCCTTTAAAAGTAGTGGCTGTGTAAAACATGGCCTGAGATGAGTGTTTGGCCACTAAGCCCTTAATGCAGTAGCCCTCATTCAGAAGCATGGAGGTATGCATTCACATGGGGATGGCACAGTAGCTTCTGTGGTGGCATGACTCATTTGTCTCCTGCACAGGATAGGGGATCAGAATTACAAGGATGCCAACAAGAGCAGAAACCAGGACTACAGTTGCCTACATGATGGCCTCCACTACCCAGCTCTCACTATCACTGAGGAATACGTAGGATGGGGAACAGATGAATGTGGCTGATAAGAGACAGGACAAGGCTGCATGGTCAGCAAGTGAGGGAGAAAAACACATGAGAAAAATGCACATGGTCAGATTTTGCATTCTTTCTTAAGTTTTTATACTAGCTTTCAGAATATGATTTTATGTCCCATACAATTCCAGTGAAAAAAAAATCAAGCAAATAATGCTAAACCACTTTTCAAGCTGCAAAACTGTGGTGCTCATGTTTTAAAAGAGAAATACTGTAACACGTGTGTTGTCTTCAATAAGTCACTATAATGTTAAGTGTTAAGGTAAAACACTGAAAATGCTTAGTTTTTTTGTTTTAATTCTGCATCAAGCAGCAATTAGGCAATCATGGAACAGCTTGTTGGCTTGCATAGAAAAGTAATAATATTCACTAGTTTCTGAGCCAGAAATATAAGTGCTATTTATAAACCCTGTTCTCAGTTGTGTAAGGAAATTACACAGTAAAATCTGCATCCTAAGAACTGCATAATTCATAAAAGTGCAGCAGACCATATGGAGTGCAGAGCAAGTATAATCCATTGAATAGTTGGAAGACTAAATCTGCACACTAGATATGCAAATAATTGTCCAAAACTACAGTGCTCAAAAAAGTCAATTACAGTATATGGATTCATCATGAGGCCAAAGTCATGTAAGTATAATCCCATACTTACAGCCCTGATAACAGTGGCTGTGGACCTGATGTACAAAGAAATGTAAGGTGCTGTTCAACATAACATCTCTAAGCATGCTTATAAGTGCCATAAAAGTACAACTCATTGCATAATTTAAAAGAACACAGAATGTATCCGATAATCATGTACAGTGCATGCAAGTACAGCGGTATTACCAATTCCTGCCACCTCCTCTAATAGTAATACAATAGAACTCCAGTCAATATGAATGGCAAGATAAATAGATACCTCAGTTACCATGCAAAGTAATGAAATCCAATTTCAAGGCAAATGAAGCTCTAAACATTCAGAATTTTCCTATGGCATTTCAGAAAAGCAGGGACACCCTATGTGCTTTGTTATCTACAGGGTCAAAAAACTTTTCTGTCTAATATATATATATATATATATATATATATATATATATATATATATATATATATGTGTGTGTGTGTGTATAAGATATATGCATGTTATATAGTTTTAACTCAGAATAACAGATAACAGTGAACAAAGTATTTTCATAAAAAATTAAGGGATATTTTTGTCAGGTTCACTTAATAGCTAAGTCCCATACTATACATAAAAGAAAGAATGGTAACTTATGATTCAGAGCTAAAGAATACAAAACACTTTAGGTTAGATAATGTCTGTAGGTACACCTGTCAATTTGGGACAGTTGCTCCTATCAAGAGAATTAAACTTCATTATGTAAAAATGTACATAGGTTTGTGTGTTTGTTTTAAGGTTAGATTATTGTGTTGTTCTTGGTGTGTGTGTGTGTGTGTGTGTGTGTGTGTGTGTGTGTGTGTGTGTGTGTGTGTGTGTGTGTGTGTGTGTGTGTGTGTGTGTGTGTGTGTGTGTGTGTGTGTGTGTGTGTGTGTGTGTGTGTGTGTATGTGTGTGTACGTGTGTGTTTTGAGGTTTCCATACAATAAAACCTCGTTGTAAAATGGGGCATAGCTTCAAATGGAGAAGACAAGAAAAACTGTATAAAGGATCAACCTGCCAAACATTACTGGATGTACATAACACAACTGCTGGAAACAGGCATTTAAAAAAAGCTATCATACATAATAGCTTGTAATAAAACTTCTTATCATAATGGCAACACTATCCATATTATTTTGTAATGTGAATGGCTTAGCAGGTATAGACACAAGTATAAGAGTATTAAATTACATTAAAAAAGGCAGACAGAAAATGGCAATGTTACAAGACATACATTTAGAAAGATGTGAGCATGTGAATTTGATAAAGGATTTCAGGATGAATCTTCACCACAATGTAAGGAACAAAAGAAAAGTGGAGTACTTATGCTAATGCCAGAGGATCTCCAACAGTTATAAAAAAGGGAGAAAACAGATAATAATGGTAGATTTTTGGTAGTAAAGGGCTACTGGCAAATGTGGAGGCTTATGCTGGCATTAATTTAAATTCCACCTAAAAGCTATTTTGTAGCTTAAGAAAATTGTGGGATAAATACTCTGCTTTCAGTGGGGAATATTATTGCTAGGTAGAGACTGTAACTTGAGTTGCAACAGTGAATGTATCTGCAGGACCTAGACGGGAAAACAGAACAAAAGAGGGTTGATTTCTGAAGACATTTATGAAAATATTTGGCATGGAAGACATACATTTACATATGATTTTCCAAAGAACAATAACTGGGCTAGACTAGATAATAGGATCACAGGAAGTTTCTAGGATATTGGCCCAGAGGCCCTTACAAGCCTAGCCAATAATTTAGCCCATGTTCCAACAAGTCAGCACCCTATGCCACTGTCCAGCAGGGACATGGGTGAAATCCCAAAAAAGAGTGACCCATTTCTATACTGGGAGCCAAACCCGGGTCGCCTGGGTGAAAACCAGGAATCCTAACCGCTACGCCATATGGACCATATATTTCACAAGAACATGTTCATTTAATTGAAAGCTTCAACACACATCCAGTAACTATTTCAGAACATGCACCAGTAACAACTAATATAAAAATTCAGGGTAATGAGATAAAAATGAGACATAGGCACTTCCCTGCCTACCTGCTAAAAAGAGAAGAGTTTAAGGAATGGGTAATGGAAATTATTCTAGAGTTATTAGGGACAATAAACAATTCTTCAGAACTTATAGTAAGTGAATGGGATAAATGAAAGTAGAGTTTAAATACAGAGTAAACATAAAAGCAAAAGAGATATGGCTAAGAAGCAACAAGAAATATTTAGAGGGACTCACAAAGGCTAACATATTGCAGAATAAGGGGAATTTCACAGAACAAGAACAGGTGCAGAGTCTAACGAGAAAACAAGGGAGCATCTGGATAATATGCACAAGTTTAGAAAGGATGGTGTTAAGCAACAGTTTTTTAATAATAACTTCAGAGCACAAAAACATTTAGCACAATGACTTAGGCAACAGAAAGTAGAAAGGGTCATTGCCAAATCTAAGGAGATTATAACAAGAAAACTAACAAAAAATCATGTACAGGTATTAGAGATCTTTTGGAAATGTTATAATTTGCATAAACTGGCGAAATGTAGAAACCAAGAAAAAGCACAAATGGAAATATTTATGGAACACTTAAATATGCCAAGGTTAGAGACAGATAAGGCTCAAAGTTAACCGTTAAGAGAGAATTTGAGATAAAAACATTAACATACAATAAAGGGCAAGAAAGTCTCCAGAAATAGATAGCATTCCTGTGAAAGTTAAGAAGAAAGAAAGTCATAACTATCTGGAAGGTTTTAACAGTATTTTAAAAGGTGGGGAGCACCAACATCCTGGAAGAAAGCTGTTGTGGCTATAATACCTAAAGCCAGTACAGACCGCTCAAACCTCGATTCCTATAAGCCCATTCCAATTTTAAACCATGATTATATAGTGTTTATGTCTATAACAGCTAACAAATGGCAAAGGTGTTGCCAAAAATGTATAGGTATAGATCAATGTGGTTTTGTGGGAGGGCAGCAAACATTTGATAACCTTAATAGAACAATGATGAGGCAGAGGGAAGTAGAACGTAAGAAAATACCACTGTTTTTGGTGAGTATTGGTGCAGAGAAAGCATTCAACAGAATAAGCTGGGTTTTATGACTATGGCAATTAATTTGCATTCCCTAATACAATAAGATGGTTAATTAGGAGAATATATGAGGGATTAGAGGCAAAAATTAAAGTGGGAGGGTTCCTCTCTGATATGTTTTGTCTGAACAGAGGAACCAGGCTGGGGTGTCCTCTTTCCCCTTTCTTGTTACATTTATATCCACTGACAAAGAAAATAAGGGCCTCAAAAATTCAGGGATATACTTGGTATAGTAATCAAGAAAAGTTGGCTTTATTTGCAGACACTATTATTTTGTACCTGATAAAACCAGAAAAGCACATCTCATTGTTGTGGAACATGTCAAGACAGTTTCAAGTCTTTTCAGGACATACAATTAATGAAGATCATAAAGGCTATAGCTCTAAACTATGTACCCACACATTAATTAATTCAGTAATACCCATGCATATGAGTACATTATAAATGAAGTATTTAGCAGTAGGAATTAAAAATGATTTTGTTATGGCAACTAAGGATATGTGGGAGGAGACTAAACAAAGAATAATATAAAAACTGATGAACTGGAAGCTCTTGTTTATGGATATGGATAGCAAGATACAAGCAGTGAAAATGTTTTTAGTCCCTTTAGTTTTATATACAGATCAGGCATATTCTTATCAACCAGAGGAGAATTTGTGAACAATAATTAATAAAGAGTTAAAGTATTTTATCTGGGAGGGGAAGAGGGGAAGGGTCAAGTGGGATAGGCTGATCCTTCCAATAGAACAAGGTGGTTTAGAATTACCTGATTTGAAGGGATATTGTACAGCTACACATTTAAGGCTCATACACATAACACAAGCAGAAATCTATAGTTCAGAGTGGAAAGGGATGATGATGTAGCAGGGGGAAATCAAAGAAATAACAAGAGAGTGGGATTTACTGGTGTAAACTGGCAAAGGAACTAAGGTATTATAACTAGAGAGGGGAAGGTAATAGAATGGGAAGAGGCCAAGAATACATTTAGGCTGCAGGGTAGAGACTGCCTTCCCTATTTGGGATTGATATCAGAGTATAGGCAAACAGAAAAGGATAGAGGAATCCTAAGTCAAAGACTTGTTCTGGTAGAGTTTTTAGTTGAATCTAGAGCAAATGTTGCTGTTAAAAAAGAAATAATTAGTAAGGCATGCAAAATATCATACAGCGGTTATAAGAATCAATCAGAGGAGGTTAGAAAATATAGAGAAGAGAGACTGGCTAAGCAATTCACAAGGAAACAATGGGAGGACATATGTATGTCTCCTAAATATGCAACAAAGCATAGAAGATTTAGGATTTTTGCTTGAAAGTGCTTACATAGGTATTTTTATACACCAAGCAGACTCCAAAGAACTTTTCCTCAGGTAGATGGAAAATGTTTGAGGAGTATTTTGGTGAAGAAAGAGTAAAGAGGGAACATATGTTTTATGAACATGATAAGTTAGCAGACTTTAAAATTTCCTACAGTGTACACTGCCAGAAACTTTGAGTGAGCAAATAGGTATAACTAAGAAAACTATTATTGTTATTATTATTATTATTATTATTATTATTATTATTATTATTATTATTATTATTATTATTGTTAACCTGTGATACAATATCTGAATTATCTGGACATAGTAAAGCCTGACTAAGTTTAATTTTGGCGGCTGCCAAAAAAAAAAATCAGAGTCTAAACCAACCGTATTTGAAGTGTTGAATATTGTAACAGATATAAAAGAACTGGATATGGGATATTTAGAAAAGGGTAGAAGCAACTTAAATACAAATAAAATGGAAATTGCCATAATAATAATGTTTTGAAGGAGTGAGAGTTAAGAGAAGGCAGAAACTGATCATTTTATGTAATGTTGGATTGATGATAATTATACAAAAGTAACTTTTGTAATTTATACAAATGTGACAATGTTTACAACTGGGAACACGTTAATATGGTTTGTTTTCTTTTATATAAATGTATGTTTGTCTACGTCTTAAGTAAAAATTCAATAAAAGTGTTAAAAAAGAATACAAATCACAACAAAAGCAACTCTGAAAATAGATAATGCACAATGCAGCTGAAGTTTATTATAACACTTTTGTCTCAACCTCCACAGAAATTTCCCTTGTAGTATAAGAAGTTTTCTTACAGACAAAAACATCTCTTGCTGTTTGGGTGCTCAGTACTATCTTTTCTGGGTGTCAACAATCAGTTGTAAAGACCTAAGGTGACCATGTAAGAGGTGCTGTGTTAACAAAGCATTAACAAGCGGTAGTTGCAGCTGATCCTGACCAGTTGTTACAGAGGCAAAAGCAGTCCAGTAGCTAATGTGTGTCCACCTGATATCTTCAAAGAAAGTATGAAAGGAAAAATAATGTTCTATGTGGCAGTTAGATCCCTGCAAAATGTCATCTTACACACAATCATCACCCAGTTACTATTTCAGTTCTATTTCAGGGGGCAGTATATTTCACTGCTGCAGTATGGCCAAGTTCACCTAGTGCACTGCTGTCCTTCTGCCTGTGGTGCACAAAGCACATAAGTGTGTACTGTAGTCACCAGTGTGTGACTTATAGAAGGAGAGTGTCATCCTCACCATAGCACAATCTATGTTTATAACTCAGGAGTCTACTATGGAATGTCAAATGGCAAAACCCAGAGCATCAGAAGCACAAACAAATAATGCTTGCAAATCAAAACAGAGAAAAAGTTAACATCAAGTACTTTTTGGAGGAAGCATGCCTCCCATGCACCTACTTGCATTTACCAACGTTAAGAATCAAGAACAATCCCAAAAGAAGGGAATGATTAGAGGTGCACACTTAGAAATCATACAGACAGTGATTTCCTACAGAAAGTAAAAATCTGAGCTGCATTTCTCGTTATGTTGTGCTGCTGGTTACTGGCATTCATGGAATTTCACTTTGGCCACCTGTAGATATGGTATAGCTCATACTACTGACATAAGCATAGTGTTCACAGCTATTGTTACAATGATGCACTATGCTGGGGGTGATTTTCATTTGCATTTTTATATCAGTATATATGCAAATACATAAAGAAGCAAAAAATGCCTCCATCCCTAACTTCAGAAATTAATAAAATTTATAAAATGTCTGCCAGGTATGCAAAGACTGAAATCCCAGCTACTTCTGAATAATAATAAAAGAAAGGAAATTTCAGAAAACATTTGTCTCCTACTCTGCAAAGTCAAGCAAGTAATAATAATAAAAATAATAATAAAATATGTAATAAATTATTTGTCAGGTAGTTACAGAGTTTAAAGACATAAATCTCAAACAGGAAGATTTTAATTAATCTTGCAACAAGCATGTAAACTACTTTGCAAGACATACAGGATATTCTAAACATGAAGACCTCGAACGTTTAATAGCTCGAATGCATATGGATTGAGCCATATGCATCGAACTATTAAACAATCAAAGTCCAAAAAAAAAAAAATACACACAAAAAATTTAAACTAGTGTAGGCAGGGAAGCAAGCCCCCCCTGCACCCCCCACACCCCCCACTACTTAAATATACCAACTCCGAAATCGCACTACATTGAAGTAAACAAAAATCTCCACCTACGGAGATTTCCGTTTACATTTTTGATGTTTTGCGCTTTCGGTGAACTCGTGTCGAGAATATCGTATTTGATATTCTCGGACTTCGAGTAAATAAAGTAAACCCATTAAAAAGCACTTGAAAGGCTTAGTGTAATGGAAGTAATTTAGTTAGTGTTTTCAGTGACAGCTGGTGACTTTCAAAGCAAGGGGGCTTGCAAAATGAATTGTATGGAGCGCTATTGTGACAGGTTAATGACATCACCTCTGATCAAATAATAAATGGGGTCAGTTACTTTCATCTACGGACTGCCACAGTACCCACTTTTTATAACCCCTTTATGAGCTAAATATTCCTTATACGTAGATCTCTGCAATCTACAAGTCCAGCTTTAGGTAAAATGGAATCCATGTCCTTTCATTACACACTGGCCGATTGTGCACCTCCCCAGTGTCTCTTCTTTGCCCTCCATCTATTTTGTGATTCCACACCATCCAGATAGATTATTTCTTTCTTGTGTTTTATACTTTGTCTTGCTTTTTAGCTTTTTCCTCCATCCTTTTCATGCATCCTAATTGGCCAAGACTCTATTGTAATAAGTGTGCAGGAAGTAACCGAATTACGCTCTACTTTCTTTGAGGTGCATCTGAGAGCTTTTTTTTCAACTTTCTTATTTAATTTCAGTCTGAACAAAATATTTGTCATTTTTGGAAGCTTCTTTGTTTTACAACTAATTTCTTTTCCTGATGCTTTACAATTTATTTTCCTGTTGTACCTCTCGTAATAAAGGGGCAGATGATTTTGCAAATATAAATGTTATAGTGTGCTATTTGACTTTTTGGTTTCAGTGTTTAGTCAGATTTTCTCTTTAACCATGCTTAAACTATGATGTCACTATCAGTACTAGGCAAAGATTTACATACTACTACAAAGCACTACTGGTAATTAAAATAACTGATCTCTTTAGAGGAGCTGCATCTTATTTTACTTTGTGTTTCACTACTACATCATCAAGTGTTACTTTTTGACTTGTAAGAACTATTTGAGAACTTGTGTTTCTATGAAGAAAGAAACTAGTTCTGATAACATTTAACATGGAAATACTGTAGTGAGACATTGCAGGTTCAGTCTTTCATGATGTCATGGAAGGGATTTTCAACTCTGAGAAAATTTTTCAGGGGGCCATCCTTATCAACAAAATGAAATGCCAAAACAAGGTACTTTTTGCCTCAAAGCTGTATAATTTGACATTGTATATAATAAAGAGGTTATATCCAACTCCAAAAGTTGGTTACTTAACAATTGTTTTAGAACGTGAGCAATGCACCTTAAGGAAAAAAAGTTTTTATTTCAAAGAAAAACAAGTTGTGTCTAAAGCTTAAAGCTTCAAATCTAACAAAATAGTAGTTGCCAATAAAATGAAATGACGAAATGTTTGCAATGGCATATACATCCTGTATAGGAAAATTACCTCTACCCCCCCCGGCAAAAAAAGATAGTTACTTTCTTTAGACCCATCTCTTATATTAAGATTGGGATGAAAGTAAAAGCACAAATCCCCATAGGCATATGGTATATAGCTAAGGATGGAAACTAGAGCAACTGAATAAAACCCATAGAGACAGAAATTGAGTACATTCAGACTCCACATAGAAGGCATGACAAACAAAAACTCAAAGACAGAAACAGATATGGCAATGATTCTCACTGCACCACTCTGCCAATGATCAGTTGCTATCATACACATTCTATTTACAGTAGTATAGAATGCTGCTTATTTTGTGCAATGCAAATATTAGTGATGAAAGGGGGAAAATATTAAGACCAACTTATAACTTTTAGATACACTGCAGCCCCCCCCACCACACACAGAGTTATTTTCATCACAGACAACTACAAACCCATCAATAACAGTCACTGTATTAACTGTGCACATTTCACATCTTTAACTGTGTTAAAAAATATATAACAGCCATGGTAATGTATTCCAGCTAGCAAACTTGATCTGTAAAGCCAGAATAATGACTACTTAACTTGGTCAAATGACAGCAGAATCAGTCACTTGTCTTCATCAACACCTGGCACACCCAGCAATAAAAAGCAAATTTATTTTCTGTGTACATCTCAGATATAGGATTGTAATACAATTAAAATAATCACAAATTGCCATAATGATGTATTTTAATCTGCCTACACTCACATACACACACACACACACACACACACACACACACACACACACACACACACACACACTCAAACACGAGTGTGCGCATACACTGTTCTCACCAAATATGGCAAACTGTATAGCTGTGAGCACTTCAGATGTCTGTAAATAAAACAAAAAGCCAAACAGGCCAAAACACTAAGAATCAACCAAAATAAACCACGACCAGTGATAAAACTTAGAGAGTCAACGTTAATAGACATAATGTATGACTTAACGCTTTCACTCTGCTATTCACTGGGCATCATCAGAGTCATAATTATATAGTCACTTACATACAGCACAGCTAATACGTCAACCTATCAAATAGTATTTCTTATTTGTAAAACATCACTTATATCTACTTAATTTAAACCAGTTTATAAATTCACTAACAGTACTATGTTATCTCATATTAAACATTGCCCTGCTTTAGGCTCAAACATATATTAACCAAATAAACATATATGTAAACTATGTATATAAAAAATATATAAATTACGTAAAGTACAGTACATATATTTTTTTCTTAAACTAAATCTCCACAATACATTCTCATACTAACCTCAACAACGTGCTCATAATAGGGAATAGAAATGAAAACATACCTATTCTCTAGCAATAAACAGCACTCTGTACTACATGATGATATTCAGATGTCTAACTTGGATCAAATGAATGAATAAATATTTATATAACTGCCACATACTTTTCAGTTTGATGCAGAGCTATACAAACACACACTCATGCATACCGATGGAATCATCAATTGCAGCCACTGGTATGACTGTGACTGTATACCTTAGATGTTTGGTTGCAATCAAACGAATGAATAAATACATAAATAACTAACTCACATGAATGTTTCTTCTGAGATCACTGCTCTCAAAATACATTGGGTAAACTAATGCACCCCCCCACTTACCTCTAAACCTCTTAGCTCAAAAGTCAAGTAGGAAGCTAAAAAGATAATGAAGGAGAAATTACCAAGATCAGTCATACATTACGTCTTTACACTGTTAAAAAGTTGTTTGAATAAATAGGTTTGGCATTGTATGTTTTTTTTTTTCTAAAGGCTATTAAGTCAAAAACTCAAATACCTGTCATTATTTAATCACTGCAATTCTCTTTATTTTGCCAGAAAAACACAAATTGTATGAGGAACACACCTAAACATGAGGCAAAATCAGAGATTTGGGAGCATACCTCTCAACCTCTTAGCACAAGAAATCTGGACAAAGCCTAAACTAATGGGGGAAAAAGGCCCAAAGACAGGGACAAATCTTAAATATTGCTTTTATAAATTTGAAAGTTGCTAGAATAACAGGATTTGTTTTATACCAAAAACATCCAACGATAGTTCCAGGATGCAAAAAATAAAACCAATAACCAAAACCAATGCACCCAATGGCTGTGAGAACTCTACTTTAATAAGGTACAAAGCACAATTCAAAAGTTAAGCACTTTCATCATAAAACAAATGACTTTATTAGAACTGAAAACCATGTATAACTCAATCATTCAATAAATACCTTAGTCAAGATAAGGGAGGGGGTATTGTTATTTTTAATTACACTGATTATATTAATAGTATGCAGGAATTGTTATTTAATCAGGATAATTATCTCCAGGTTTCTATTAACCAGATTCATATTGCCTACCAACGTATTGACAGTTTTTTACAGGAATTCCTATTGGACCAGTGTACTAATCAGGATACCTACGATTTGCTGACCAATGCACATCCCAGGGTCCCTGTTATATTTGGAATACCTAAAGTACACAAGAGTGTTTGCACACCCCCCGTTTTGTCCAATAGTTTCTGCTAGAGGTTCTAAGATCCATAACTTGTCTGTTTTTGTTGAGAACAAGGTTAAACATATTGTGGAAGGGGTTTCCCATCTTGTCAGGGACTCTTGGAAATTTCTAGGTCAGCTTAGTCAGGATATATGGAGTTCTGATTTAACTTTTTTGACCATAGATGTCAAGGATTTGTTTACTTGTATTCCTAAACAAGAAGGTATGGAATACTTTGAAGAAATGTTATTCCTTGACCCTACCTTGACGCATGATGAGGTTACATTGATATGTGAGCTGATGTCTAGCATTTTGGACTACAAGTATATATAGTTTGAGGGGCAATATTATCAGCAAGTTTCTGGAGTGGCTATGGGAGCGGTATGCACTCCAGCTTATGCCAACATAGTACTTCTAGGATGGGAACTTAATCACGTATTCAACAGTAGCTGGTGGTCTGAACACATTTTATTATATAACAGATACCTGGATGATATTTTTATTTTATGGAAAGGGGAAAAGGATAACATCCCCATTTTTATAGAATATTTAAATGAGACTACTCCCTTTCTTAGGTTCACCTTTTCTTACAATGACCAAGAATTATCTTACCTGGACACCTTAATTTCCCACACCCTACATGGTTTTAAGTCTAGGATGTTTCATAAAAGTACTTTTTGTCATTCCTACCTGCATTTTTCAAGTCATCACCCATTTTCACAAAAGAAAAGTATCCCCAAAGGTCAAGCTATACGTATTGCACATATGATCTCAGAGTTAGATGATGTTAAAAAAAAATTGTCATCTTGAGGGATATGTTTATTGAAAGAGGGTATCCTAGAGACATGGTTTAGTCTATAGTAGATGGGGTTTACCATGAATGAGGTAAGAAATACAAACCACTTTTAGGGGCGGGACCTTCATTAAAAGCACACCTGGGTAAAACAGTTCCTTCTTCTGGACCTGTAAATTATACACAAGCTTGTATGGTTCAACACAGTGTCTTATCTAAAGACATTAAAGGTGTTTTACAAAGGAACTGGAGTATATTCAGGACTAACCAGGATATATACCATGTTGTGGGTTACCAACCTTTCTTTACTACTAAGGTAGAGATGAACTTAAAAGAACTAGTGGAACACCCACTAGGTATAGAGAACATAATAATGGGAAAGGTACTAGGTGTTGTGGTTGTTGTCCACAGTGTGGTTTTATTTTTAAGGAATCTAGTGTTACATTAAGTGACAAAATGAGAACTAATATTATTTTTAGAAATGGCAATTGTAATACCCAGAGAATAGTATATTTAGCATTATGTGATACTTGTCCAGGATATTACGTTGGAAAAATGAAGAGATCCTTAAAACAAAGGATCTATGAACATATGTATGAATTAAAAAATAGAAAAGAAACAAATGCATTGTTCAGGAACTCCTTGAACTGTGAAAATTTTCACGGTTATAAATTTGCTATCCTGGACAGTGTACACATTGAGCCTAGGGGTAGAGATTGGAAAAATCAGCTTTGCAAAAAGGAACTTTTATGGCAACTTAGGCTTGCCAATCCCCCCCCCCCCCCCCACCCCTGGCTTGAATGATAGTGTATCTATTGTTTCAGCTCTTAAGGATAGGACAAAAATCAAATAATGGGGTTATTGACTTTTATTATTTAATCACTCATTTATTGCCACTTACACTATCTATCCATTTTTTATACTACTACTTTTACAATGTTATTTCTGCAATGTTATTATTTAAAATAATATACAAATTAAAATATACACAATATAAACTATATTAAAATTCACAATTTATCATTTATCTATTATAATATATTACTAATTTTATATGTCACTTTTGACACTGTGTGACTAAGTACCCCACTGATGTTTTATTTATATTTTATTTGCATTCTATTAGTCATTTATTTCTTTTTCAAGTATTTCTTTTGAATTAATTTGTAGGAACATTATTTAATATTTAATTCTTAACATGTACTATTTTATATGATTATTCAATAAGTATCTTTATTATGCAACTTGTATACTACATTATACATACTTCTATAACAATGTATTTTATTACAATAAATATATATATTTATATATTTTCTAGCATTTAATATACTGTTTTTAAAAAAAAAGTGCTTTTAGCTATTAATTCATTAGCCAATCAAATGGTTGGCAAAGGTATTTATTGAATGATTGAGTTATACATAGTTTTCAGTTCTGTTGAAGTCATTGGTTATATGATGAAGGCGCTTAACTTTTGAATTGTGCTTTGTACCTTATTAAAGTGGTGTTCTAAAAGCCATTGGGTGCATTGGTTTCAGTTAAGGATTTGTTTTATCATGCATTTTCTAAAGGATTTGAAGTCTGACACTCAAATGTATGTCATTATTTAGTGACTTCAACCCTCAGTGATTTGCCAGAAAAATACAGACTTTAAGAGGAATGGACCAAAATATGAGGAAAGAATCTGGACAATCTGCAAAAATATGGACAATTGAAAGGTATGTTTGGGGCCAGCTATACTCCCCATATACACATTTATCTCTGTCTCACACACACACACACACACACACACACACACACACACACACACACACACACACACACACACACACACACACACACACACACACTATCCATTACAGCCACTTGTAAGGCTGTGACTGTATACCTCAGATGTTTGATTGTGATCAAAGTACTAAATAAAGGCATACACAGCTGTCACATAGGACTGTATCTTCTCAGCTCACTGCTGTCAGAATACATTTTTCAAGCCATTGCAATACACCCATATGCAAAAAAATGGATAAAATCCCCACCATTTGCTCAACCCATTGCTCTACCTATTTTGTAAAGTAGATCTGCATTGCCTCTCTTGCAGTGTTAATAATAATGCAAGCAACAATTTGAAAGAAACACTAAATAACATGTTAAATGCAGCAAATTAGCTAATGTGTAAGCATGATGGTTGTTGCATGTGTTAAAAGATGTTAGTGATATTCTTTTGGCACATGCTATTTTTGTTAAACTATTAACCTAGTAAGCATGAGGGGTTAAAATCATACTGAGGAACGGATAACAATAATATCTGTACACAGTTGCCTGCAATGTGTATATTACTTTTTCCTGAATCCAGGTTTTTATTCATATCTACAATATCATTTATACTACAGACAAAAAGGTATATGCAGTTTTATCACAGAAAACATAAAGATTAACTAGAGGACAGATCCATTGTATAACTTTTATAAAAATTAAGGCTCAGGCTTTTTTTGTACTTCTAAGATGCATCACAAAGACAATTCTTCTGATTAGTCTTTCTGATAATGGTTACATTTCACATCACCCAGGATAGCATTTAAAAAAATAAAAGACTATTCTGACAAAATAAAGTAAATGCAAACAGGAAATCCAAGTGAAAAAGTAAATAAACTTCAGAAATATGTGAGATGTCATCATGTCTCAGGATATCTGGCAAGTCCTCATCAAAACTAAACTCCATGACAGAGACCCGATTTCCTAAGTTGGCATCCCTATTTCAATCTCTTTGTTATAGAATCAGGGAGAAAGCTGAAAAATAATGGTGGTCAATGAACCAAAATCAGGGATAGATATGATCTATACCCCCCAACATACATAAACATGTACATCCAAACCTCTCAACTTCCTAGTGCAAGAAATCTGGACAAAGCCTAAAATAATCAGGGGACAAAGGTCCGAAATAAGGGCAAATTGTAAATATTGCTTTTATAAACTTGGAAAATTGCAAGGCAAGAATAACAAGATTTGTGTCGTCATGCATTTTCTAAAGGATATGAAGTCTGAAACTTGAATGTAAGTAAATATTTAGTGACCTCATTCCTGTGTGATTTGCAAGAAAATCACAAATTTTATAAGGAGCAGAACAAATATATAAAGCAAAAATCTGGACATTCTGCAAAAATCTGGACAAGTGAGAGGTATGATATTATCAATTGTAGCCACTTGTATGTCTGGAACTGTACACCTCATTTGTTTGATTGTTATTAAATGAATGAATACATGCATAAATATGTTCCACACAGAATTGCATCATCTCAGCTCACAGTTGTCAAAATACATTGTTCAAGCCATCACAATGCTCCTCACTTGGTATCACAGGATCATAGGCGATTACTAGGCTATAGACCTGGAGATCATTTTAAGCCTATCCATTTTAACCCAATGTAATACTATAGAGGTATTAGTCAATACCCAAGATTGCATTTAGTGATGACTGCCCATGTCCAGAAGGGTTGTGGGCATTATCCCTGGTAAGATTTTTATGGTGCCCCATCCACTCATCCAGGTTCTTCTTGAACAGTGTCATAGAGGTTCTCTGTTTCACATGAATTGGTAGCCTGTTCCAAAGACATGGCAGTGGCTGGGAGATAAATCTGTCGCTCCAGTATGTTCTACTTAAGTCACAGGTCATATTTAAGTCCTCGGAATGGGCAGCCCTAGACCCATTTGATTTACGGATATGCAGTAAGTTCATTAGGTTTGGGTCTTGGGTTGCTCTGTAGGCCAGGCATAAGTCTCCTCCAAGAAGTCTATATGATACATAGTATAGTGACAGGGATTTTAGTCGGTCCATGTAAGGCACATGCTGGAGGCCCGTGATCTTCTTTGTTAGAAACTGCTGAGGTCTCTCTAATTGTTGCAGGTACTTAGTATGGTACATACCGAATGGGGTATTAATTATGGGCAAGATAATTGCCAAATATATGGGGATGACAACTTGCTTTGCCCTCGAGGTGATGCCTTTACTAATCAAGTGAGCTATGTGGAAAGCTTTCCTTATAATGGTAGGCACGTGGTGGTCAAAGTTAAAGTCACGGTCAACTTGTGGTCCCAAGTCCCTTGCCACTTCATGGGTACATAGGTTATTGCTATTGATTTGATAGTGTGAAGGGACATTGTGTCACACAGAATTATGATGCTTTCTTTGCATTCAGTTTGAGATGGTGACTAATACACCAGCCATTGGTCTGTGTGAGGCCATCCTGGAGTACACTGACATCATTTGGGGATTCAATGATTGCACCTAGTTTGCAGTCATCTGCAAACTTGGTCAGCCACAACCCTTTAGTTTTGACCTAAACATCTGAGAAATATTTACCAAACAGTAGGGGGCCCAGCACTGACCCCTGTGGCACCCCGCTGGTAACAGGTCTGCTGGTTGATATGGAGTCACCCACTTTGATAGTGTGTATCTGGTTTGTGAGCCAGTTAGCAACTAATCTTACAATGAAGGGGTTTACATTCAGTTTGCTAAGTTTATTGGTAATGTCTGAATGTGGGATTGGGTTAAAAGCCTTTGCCAAGTTGAGGTATGCTGTGTGCACAGATTTCCCTCATCAATGGTCTTGGTCACACTTTCAAAGAAATTCACCAGATTTAACATGCAGGATCTGCCCTTCCTGAAGCCAAATTGGGTAGAATCCTGGGTTTGGAGGTCAGTTATGTCTTTTTTATGAGGTCCATAATGATGCATTCTATGGCCTTACAGATGAGGCTGGTCAGCCTTATGGGTCTGTAATTCCCTGGGTCTGTTGCTAGGCCAGCCTACAAAGGGGAATAACTGTCTCTGTTCTCCATTCCACAGGAACAAAGCCTGTGGTTAGGCTATGATTGAAAAGGATACTTAGTGGTGATGCTAGTTCATGTTTTAGCCTGTTTAGAAGACAGCCTAGGATGTCATCTGCTCCTATAAAGGCGATGTTCCTTGCCTTGGACAGGACTTTGAAGACTTGATCTTTAGATATGTAAGGTGCAAGTTTGCTATCTCTGTGGGGTCAGTGTGTGTAATACCATTGGCCACCAGTTCTATACATGCTTGGTCCTACCCCTTAGGTTACGTATGTAGCTGTAAAAGGTCTTATGATTATCCTTGGCAGTACTTACTAGGTTTCTCTCAAAGGAGCTCTTGGAGGATTTGACAAGTTGTCTTAGTTGCCTGTTAAGGCTGAGAAGGGTGCTTTTCCATTGCTGGGGTTTTGTCTTTGTTTTCTTGGACAGCAACCTTTTGCATTTATTGTAGAGTTTGTTAATGCTGGAAGTCCACCATGGCAGCTTGATTTTACTTGGGACTGTGGCTTTGATTCTATCTGGTACAGCTGAGTTTATGCACTTATGCAAGTGATTGTACAGGGCTTTAGTGTAAGCTTTATTGTAGTTACCACTTCCAGCTTGGGGTGGGGATTGGAATTAATTTATACCTTCACCTAGGAGGGTATAGTTTGCCTTGGTCAAGATTTTAGTTTGATTTCACCCTTTTTGAGTTCTGGTGTTAGTGTCAGTTCAAAGGTGATTGATTTGTGGTCCATTTTATCTAATGAGGGTCCAACTGTTGCAGCAGTGCACCTGTCTGACATGTTAGTGAGGACCAGATCTAGAATGTTTGTTCCTCTTGTTGGGGTATGGACAATTTTCTCCAGGACATTTTAACTCACAAAGTCAAGGAACTTTTTTGCTAGCAAGTTTGGGCTAGAGTAGGTTTCCCAGTTGATGGTGGGATAATTGAAATCCCCCTTAACCAGTATGTTCGGTAAAATCTGGATTGTCTTCAGTTTGGTTAAGTAGGCTTTGTGGGTGCCGTGACCCATGGAGAGGGATCTATATCTGGCTAGGACTTGAATGGGGGTCTTATCCACCTTAACCTGGACCTGGAGTAACTCCATGGAGTTGTCCGGTCTAACCAGATGCAAGATGAATTTCTCTCTAATATAGATTGAAACACTGCTTCCTTTGGTTTTCACGTGTTCATTTTGTGTTTGAAAGGTGTGGAAGGCATTATCGCCTTGCAGGGCCAGGGTACTCTCTGAAGCCTTAAATCAGTTGTTGCCACTGATAGACATTTACATCTTCTAGTGACAGAAGTGCTTCCAGGGAGTGCAGTTTTTGGTTTAAGTTCCTAGCATTTAGCAGCATGACTGTTATTTTGTTCTGATTGGTTAATTTCATTTTTGAGACCTTGCCTAAAAAGGCAGTATGGGGAGGCAAGAGCCTTTGCCAGGAGCCAAAAGCCTAGGGGTGCCAGGTGCAAACCGTCTCTGGCAAAGCAGTGAAGTTTGTGGACCATGGCTTCACAAGCAGACAGGAACTGGATCCCCTTGGAATGACACCAAAAACAAAGCCAATTATTGAAATCAATCATTTGTTGTTTATACTGTGGCATCATTCTAGGTAAGAGTAGTATACTGCTCAAGGCTAGGGATGCACCTGCCGGGGACACATACTCAGAGAGCCCGACCATGTCTGTCTTCATATAGCCCAGTGAGGTACATCTCAGGTCATTCACACCAACATGAATTATGACAGAGTCAGAGTCATAATGGTTCTTGTTGCTGAGCGACTTGAGTCCATGTGTGATTTGTCGAATCCTGGCACCAGACAGGCAGCTGACCGTAATTTTGTCCTGGTGAGTGGGACATCCATGTGTCTCACTATTTAGTCTTCAGTGACAAGAAAACTTGTTTTTTGAGTGTTATGCCTTACCAGCTTGGTGGGTGAGATACTGGTGTTGCTATGTGTCATGGATGCTCTGGAGACTGTGTTAGATGTAGCAGACTTGTGTTTTGGAGGTCTCTAGTGTTTCAGAAATTTTTGAGAGAGCCTCCATGTATGTGGATTACGTGTTTGATGCATACTATGTGTATCAGTAGTGGTATGTATATGAGTAGTGTATGAATATGTAGCGGTGGGTGAGTTGACAACCTTCCACGTTACTGTTTTGAGTGAGAGAGAGCATGGATTTAGATTCTTGGTGTAAATACATCTCTCGCACTGTGTACTAGACTGTATTATTAGTACAGGGCTGTCTGTGTACATGAGGCAACTGCTACATTATCTCAAGAGACCCAAGTCAACAAGGTTGGCAGGAGAAACAAGGGCAGTCCAAATGTCCATACTGCCAGGTTGAAGATTGTTATTATTAGGAGTAGCTTTTCAGAAATGATTACTGAGGAGCTCGGCAAATGGATATTTCTGCCTGGGTTTTAGGGGAAATTTGTTGAATTTAACTGTCCAGCTTTGGCTCACAATTGCACAGTAGTGTGTGGTGCTACATGACTTGAAAACAAGCAGAAACATGCTTAGATGCAGAGTCTAAATACCAGAAGTTAAATCTTGAAAAAAAGTCTCTAACAACATTCAAAAGAACAAATGGATGCTTATTCCAAGCCCTAGACCAGCCTCCCTTTAGCAGTCAGGTGTAATCAAACACAATTCTCTCACAAAAGTGCAGATAGGCCCCTTCCAATCCAAGATGGCCTGGAAAATATGCTCAGAACAAGCAAAACTACTACAAACAGTTCCAAGAGAAGCAGGCCTGGATCTGGACTATGCTACAGCTACTAGCTACCCTAGTTTCAGCAGGAAGCACTAGAGAATATTTTACTCATTACAGCTGAGTGCTGCTCCAGGCATCTTCAGCAGTTAACTCCTACTGCTTCTCTAGGCGTCAGATATTGATGGTTCATATTTGCATTAATAATTCCAAAACCATGTTACTTACAAGGCACCAGGATATTTTGTCTTGAAGCATATGTGATGGCAAACATAACTGTATTGATATTTGACCTCTCTCAATGAGTATTTTCTAAAACTGCAAGGTGATAACTTCATTTTTTAAAGGCTTAAGCCACGCCCACTGGGAGTTAAAGGCACACACTCAAAAGAGCTGTACTGGAGGGAATGAGTTAAAGGACAACAATGGGATATTCAAGCAGATTTCTCAACCTGCTGTCTCTTTTAGTCCCTGTTAGTTGATACAGCCTCAAAAAAATCAGAACCGCAGCTTTAAAAAGTAATTCACTCAACTGTTTTACCTCTTAGGCTTGCTACCTTTCCATACTG
>NC_056727.1:682817099-682827099 GCF_019279795.1 Protopterus annectens | reverse complement strand
CAATGAGACACTGACAAAATATTTAAAAAAGCAGAAAATCAACAAGGAGGCTCTAAAGTATGATTTAAACAGTTAATAGTTCAGCTAATTAAGTACTGCTTGGTGGTAAAACCAGAGCAGGCAGAACAGATAGCATTATAACAGTGAAAAAATACTAGTAAATACTTAACAAACAGTGGAAGCAACAAAAAAATTGCTAAACAGTGAAAACAGCAATAAACTTCAATTTTACAGGCACAGTGTAGTAGGCAATTGCAGTACACAGTAAATAAATACAGTATAAAGTAGACAGCAGGCAATAAAAAGTGGAGTAACTAGTATAAATAAGAAAAAAATAGGCAATTTAAGGCTTTTTGGAACCTCAGAAGCCTCTAGCCGTCAAGTATCTCAGCTCAGAGATGTGGCTGGTAGCCCACCTCAGTTCAGCTTGGTACAAACAAGCAGAAACCTGCTCAGATGCAGGGCCTAACTACCAAGAGCTAAAACTTGAAAAAAAAACTCTAACAAAATTCAAAAGGTCAAATGAGAATGATTATTCCAAGCCTTAGACTGGTCTCCCTTTACCAGTCAGGTACAAATCAAGTACAATTCTCTCACAAAAGTGCAGATAAGCCCCTTCCAATCCAACATGGCCTGGAAAATGTGCTCAGAACAAACAAACCACTACAAACACTTCCAGAAGCAGCAGGCCTGTATATGACTATACTACAGCTACTAGCTAACCTAATTTCAGTGGAAAACACTAGAGATTATTTAACACAGAAGGAAAATAGCAGTGAAACACTGAAAAAATGTTTAAAATAGTAGAAAATCAGCCAGGAGGTTCTAAAGAATGATTTAACAGTTAACAGATCAGTTAATTAAGCTGCATTGTGGGAAGCTAAACATAATGAGTTACAAAAGGAGCAAAATCAAGGGCATATATTGCCTTTATATACTTAGAAAGTTAACTGAGAAAAAATATAAAGCAAACCAAAAATAAAGTTCAATGGCACAGTAGAAACCAGTCCAAACACAAGCAGAAAATAGTAATCCAATAGTAATCCAAATAATTAAATTATTTGGATTACTATTGGATTTAGAAAGTTGCTAAAATAACAGGCTTTGTATTAACATGCATTTTATAAAGGCTATTAAGTCTGAAACTCAAATTACTGTCATTAGTTAGTGATGGCAATCCTTACAAATTTGCCAGAAAAATCATAAATTTTGCATGGAACAGATAAAAATATCAGGCAAAATTAGAGGCATTCTGTGAAAACAGGGAAAGTTCAAAACATTTATGACACCCCACATCCTTGCATCCATCCATACACACACACACGCACACACACACACACACACACACACACACACACACACACACACACACACACACACACACACACACCACACATACATGTACATACACATGTGCACATGTCCATGTACACACGTATACACGTGCACATCCATGCATGCGCGCACACACACACACACACACACACACACACACACACACACACACACACACACACATTCACCCACTTAAAATACCTTCCAGTGTACCAAGTAATTAACCCCTGAAGGACTAGTAGTGAAGAAAAAAAATTTTTGCTCCAGTGCAGATATTTTTGCACAATCCAATAATGGTTTTACTTTCAGTCTCAGGCTCTGATCAAGGTCACCTGAGGCAACCTTTGCCAACAGAAATGGCTCCTCACTGCTTTACACATCAACTGAATGAAGAATTTTTTGTGACATTTCTGCTTTCTGCAGAAGTCAGGAAAAATGGTACCAATGCTTTCTTGTAGCCAGTCAAAGAATGCCAATATTTCTTCGAATAACAGCACTTCTAATTAAGCTTGAAAACAGAAAAACATTTATATTGCTACTCAAAATATATAGCCTAAGTAAACCAGTAAACCAAAACTGTGTTTACTGTATCAGTTCTAGTACATGTGCTCAAGTCCCAAGCACTTGAAACCCACTGTCTTCAAGCCAGGGGCTCAAGCATCTTGTATCTCTTCGTACAAAACCAAAAACAATTTCCCTGTAGATGGAATCAAGATGCTATGAATCAATGTTGAATTAAAGAATATATTTCGTCTTTATTAAATTTTGTTAAGTGCTTTCATCTAACCATATCTAGACTTCTTCAGAACAAATAACTGCCCTTTGGCTAACAGTATATATAGGTGTCATAATCAACTAATTAATTAATTAATTAATCCATTTCAAAACATTTTAAAGTGCCAGTGCAGAAAAAACACCCTATTCTTTATTAGCTTTTAAAAAACTACTAACTCCAGTTAAAACCACATAATATATTGACCATTAAAAAACATTTGCACATATTTGTAATATTTAAAATTCATATATTTTTGTGTATAAAAATATGTATTTTTTATGTATAAAAAATATGTATATATATATATATATATATATATATATATATGTAAAAAATAAAAAATAAAAAGTATATATTTTTGTAAAAATAGCATTAATTTCTATGAATGTGTACCTATTATACTAGTGGGACTTGTGTGAATAAATTCGTAACCCTTATTAAAAATGTCAAACTCTGAATGGATTGATCAGTATACAAAGCTCTAACATATCCTATACATTCTTGTATCTCTTGTAGGTTGTTGCTCACACTAGAATTACAATATGAGTTTAGGCAAGTAGTTGTGGCTGCACATCTGAACACATTATTCAAGCCTGATGTGGGGAAGGAAGCAAAGGGGAGATTTTTAGGTTTAAGAAGTGGGAGCAGGGTTCTAGGGTTAGGGAGTGATTACTGACTTTAGGGTTAGGGTGAGGGAGTGAAGACTCTGGCTTGGAAATGGGTAGGAATTTTAGGATTACAGTTAGAGGTCCAGTAGAGCTATAAAGTTTGAAGGGTAGGGTGCTGGGAGGGCTATGTAGAAACAGGAGATCAGACTAGTGGGAGTTTCAGCACTTACTTTTTTGAGACAGAAGCAGTGAGCAAGTGTATGTCACAAACTAATAGCGCCTGTTATAGACCTGTAAATATTACCTATAAAAATACACACCTGGTGCAGTAATAGGGTCAATAAATGTAGCACCAGGAGTCTTAGCAAAGAAGATACAAATTGTGGTTAATATACTAAAAATTAGACTAAAATTATCATAATAAAAATGAAATGAGAATGGTAATTTAAATTTTGATGTGTGTATCTACTAAAATCAGAAAAAATATCTGTAGCCCATCAAACTGTAAAGCAAATGTCTTCTTGTTACTCCAGGAATATTACTGTACAACTTAACCACTTGCTGATCATTATTTTCTGTGTTTTTAGACTTTGAACAACCTACCTGAAATGATTTGAAAATGTACAATGATTCACTTACTAGAAAATATCATAGCGCTGGAAAATGAACTAAGTGAGAAGAGTTCAGGAATTGTCCACATATTCTGTTTTTTATAAGTTGCTTAAAGGGGACCTCAGCATACTAATTAAAACTATGTCTGATTCGGTTCCTTCAGAAAATCTAAGCCTAGAATCCACTGCTGGGACATTAACAGGTCAAGGAACACAGTTTTTTCATTGGTTAAATTGCTTGAGTGATACTTAAATGCACAGTGAATTTCTGGGCCTTTGTGTTTTTCTGAAAAGATTTCAAGCCTGCATAAACATATGCACTGCTGGTGATTCCCTGCTAGGTTTTCACACACACCTCTCTTTTGTTGATCTACATTTTAAACCTAGTGATTTAAAGCTGCCAACCCTTACTCATTTTCTTATCTTGGATTATTTATCTGTCTTTCCTTGTGTTTATACTGAAAAAAATGCATACTTGCTCTGAATTCATTATATAGCTAGCTGTTGGATAAAGTAGTGTATTTTTATTCTCTAGCAAGTAGTGTTTTACATCAACAGGTCAGTGGATTTTCCATCTAGTGCACTGGTAGGTAGCTTGATCTGTTTAGCTTTTGGAAACACGAGATTTCTGCATGTAGTTTTTATTGGTTGAAGGGCTTATTAATCAGCTTATCTTGTTTTTAACATCTGTAAATTCTGTACAATTGAGTGGCTTGGCTTATTTATACAAATCAATGACATATTAAATAATCACACTTTTATAAGCTGTTTAAAGTACACTGCTGTATTTGTATCTTTAAGTTTGTTTGTGGTAGCATTTCAATGCAGACACTCCTTTACTGCGTTTTTTACATTTGGAGGACTGGGATTTTTCATCTAGTGGCAGTTGGTGTTTACCTGGTCTAGCTAAGCTGGAAAGCACACAAAAGGGCTCTGAGCATCTTTTTGAACTGCTCTTATATACTGTGACTTACTTTAGCAGTTTAAAAAAAACTGTATTTGCTGCTGCTGCTTTAGTAGTTAAAGTAGTTAATTGCATTATATTACATTGTATCTGTTAGTTGTAGGGCTGTTGTAGGTAGCATACCTCTCAATTTTACAGATTTTTGCAGAATGTCCAGATTTTTGCCTCACATTTTTGGCACATTTTTCATAAAATTGTGGTTTTCTAGCAAATTATTGGCAAATCATTGAAGATTTAGGTCAGAAAATAATGACATACATCTGAGTTGTGGACTTATCCTTCAAAAAAATCATGCTAATACAAAACCTGTTATTTTATCTACTTTCTAAGTTTGTCAGAGCAATATTTAAAAATGTTCCCTTTCTGGGGGCCTTTGCCCCCTTCATTTATATATGGCTTTATCCAGATTTCTTGCTGTAAGAGGTTGAGAGGTATGGTAGGTAGGCTGCATGGTTTTGTTACACTTGGGCTGCAAACCAGCTATTCTACATTAAGAAGGTGTTTTTCTGCATCCTTCTGGCAGAACTGTGCTGATCTAACCTGCAGTTAGATATTGCTGGTAGAAGGCTTATTGTGTGCTTTCCTGGTTGGTAGCTAGCTTAAAAATTGTTTCTCTTTGCTCGTATTTAAGCCTCCCATGTGCATGGTACTGCTCTTCACACAGCCGTGGTTAGCAGCACCCTTGTATAGACACAAAAGCCTAGAATCTCAGTTTTTCCTTAAGCAGCTGTCAGCAAAACCATTCCAAGCTTTTCTGCTGCTCTAGCAGCAACTCAGTTGCACTCTGCGCAGCGTTGCCTTATCAATCAACCTTAGCCTACACAAAGTATAGGTCAATCTTGTAGTCTCGGTGCTACTGGCACAGTGCTGTCAAATTTACCCATTCCCTTCCCTAATAAAACATATAACAGCCTGCTGTCATGGATGGGCAGTTTCCCATAATCTCTCTGTCCAGCCTGACAGACATAGGCATCCTGAGGCAATATACCAGTTGTCTCATGTATACTGACAACCACTTAGTCCTGAAACAAACAAATATTTAATGTGAGAGATGTAATTCCACCATGAAATTGGAAGCACGACTCACATAAGGACAAATTGAATTACAAACAGGTTGTCAGCACACATACACTTCCCACACTAAATAAGGACAGGACACATAAACCCACATATGCAGAGGTACTCACTAGTAACTTACCAAAAGATCAGAGGTCTCCCAAATGGAAACCACTTACACACATAACAATGCAAAAAACAACAACAGCACATCATAGCACACGCCAGTGTCTCATCAAATAAGACCATAAGGTGTAGCATCATATAACCTAATGTATTGTTCATAGGTGACTCCATTGTGAAACACACGGATATTCCCCTCACCATTCTATATAAGGAGCACATTATGGTTAGCTGCCTGTCAGGTATCAGGATCTGTCAAGTCACTCAAGCAATCAAATCACTCAACTACAAATAGTAGTATGACTCAATCATAGTCTATGTGGGGGTGAATAACTTGAGATGTAGTTTACTGGACTATATGAAGAGACACATGACTGAGCTTTCAGAGTATGTGTCACAGGCAGATATAAGGCTAGCCTCAAGCAGCATTCTACCTTTTCCAAGGATGATGCCACAATACAAACAAAAAATGATGGACTAGCTTCTAGTGTCAGTCCAAGGGAATCCAATATCTGCCAGCCTGGCAAGTCATGGTCAACAGGCCACTCTGCTTTCTCAGAGATGGTCTGTAACTGTCTCTTCTAGGTTTTCAGATACTGGCAAAGGCATTAGCCACCCCTATTTTGCCTTTTTTTTTTAGGCAGTGTCAAAATAAATCAACCTCCCAACATAAAAAATCCTCTCTAGATAAACTGTAGGTACTGCTGTTTAATGCTAGGAGTCTAAACAAGAAACTTCACTCCCTGGACATACTCCTCACTTTGGAAGATGTTTCTATCTGTGCAGTCACCAATACATGGTTCAAAGGCACAGAAAGCACTCTGGCTGTGTAGGGCTAATATGCCTTCCATACATTCAGGCCACAAACTGAGCATGAAAAAAAACAAATGAGGAGGTGCATCCATCTTCCCTAAGAATAAGTACACCTTGAGACTAGTCAGACAAAATGAGTCTCTTGAGCTACTCCACATCCAATTAACTAAAGGCAAAGCTCCCTACCACATCATAGCTAGCTATAGGTCCCAAGCCATGAAAAAGGAAAAGCATACCTCATACCTGCACTTACTGGAGTCACTTGCCATACAGCCCAATACCTTACTCGTGGGTGACTTTAATTATCCTACCATTGACTGGTAAACATACACAACCACAAACATGCTGGCACAGAGGTTCTTGGACTTTGTCAATGTAAATGCTCTGGAAAAGCTAGTCAGCACATCCACAAGAGGCTCAAATGTCCTGGACATAATACTTACTATCATGGAAGAGCATTGCACCCCCCCCCACCTGCCATGTGATGTCCTCCCTAGTAAGATCAGACCATAAATCAGTATCATTTGATGTAACTATAAGACCAGGTACATCATCAAGCTCAAAAATGCTTAAGAATATAATGATATAAGAAGTTTCAAAGCCCTCTCGAATGCAGATAGCATGGACTGTTGTGCAGAGGTATACACCAATGCCCTGTATAACCACTTAAGCAGTTGTATAGAATTGACTGTACCTGACTGGATTAAAACCAGGTCTTGCCAAAAAAAACAAGCCATTCTAGTGGACCACTAGTATAAACAGGCTATACAATAACAGAAAGAAAGTAATGTCCAAGAACAAGAGGGAAATGGCTTAGCAGAGGAATAAATCTCTCTCTAGCTTAAACAAACAAATTAGAGATTGTGTCAAGTCCTCCAAAGCGAATTATGAAGCAAATATAGCCTCCCTAGCTGAGGATAATCACAAGCCATTCTTTAACTATATGTGAAATCTAAAAGGGAATACCCAGCTATGTGCTGAACTGGTTGTGGATATCATCCCCCATACTCAACTGTAGGTAATAACCAACCTGCTAGCTGACAGATTTAGAGAAAACATCACTCCTCTGTCCCCTTCAGATATCCCCCAAAGTATACCTGCCACCATTCCTCAGCCTATTACTTCAAGAGAGGAGGTCATATTGGTGATGTCCAAGGCCAAAAACACTGCATCAGTGGGACCAGACAACATCCCAGGTTGCCTTTTAAAAACCTAAAACATGACCTAGCAGACCCACTTGAATCCCTGTTTAACTACAGCCTGAGAATTGGGTATGTTCAGGCAGAAT
Organism: Protopterus annectens; assembly: GCF_019279795.1. Lineage (NCBI taxonomy): Eukaryota > Metazoa > Chordata > Ceratodontiformes > Protopteridae > Protopterus > Protopterus annectens. The sequence continues at coordinate 682,819,526 of NC_056727.1, read as the reverse complement.
GGAGTACAACAACAGTAATACATCTGCACAAGTGGGGAGCATCAACCGACCCTGGGAATTATAGGCCCATATGCCTGACTAGCCTCATCTGCAAGGCCATGGAAAGAAGCATTATGGACCTTATTAAGAAGGACATAATCTCCAAACTTTGGACCCAACCTAGCTCAGATTTGTTAAAGGTTGATCATGCCTGTTAAACATGGTTGACCTCTTTGACAGGGACATACAGTGCATACTGCCTGTCTTGACCTAGCCAAGGCATTTGACACAATTCCCCACTCAGATATTATAGAAAAACTCTCCTAATTGGGAATTAACCCCATACATTACCAGATGAATAGTCAACTGGCTCACTGACAGGATACACACTGTCAAAGTGGGTGACTTCACCTCTAGCAAATGACCAGTCACCAGTGGCATACAACAGAAGTCTGTGCTGGGCTCCTTACTGTTCAGAATTTATTTCTCAGAAGTCCAGGCAAACATTGATGGCCTGTGGCTGACCAAGTTCACTGACAATTGCAAACATGGAGCTAAAACTGAGTTCCCCAATCATGTTAATATACCGCAGACAGGTTTAATACAGACAAGTGACTGGTGCCAAAATCACAGATTAAAGCTAAATGCAAAAAAAAAAAAACATTATTATTCACTTTGGAAAAGCTGACCTCCCTGCTAATTACATTATATACAGCAACCCCCCCCCCCTCTCCCACCAAGTGTAGACCCAGTGATATGTGATCTGGGTACTCGGGATGATAGCAGTCTGAACACTGACCACCATGCATCCACAATAGTAAGGACATCCTTCTATGTGGTACATCTTATAAATAAAGGCATCACATCTAAATCTTAGGATGTTATAATTCCATTATACTTGGCCCTTATCAGAACAATAATTGAGTGCAATGCTCCTTTTTGCATGTACCTCACCAGATACCTGCAACAGCTGGAGAGACCACAGAGGTTTCTCAAAAAGAAAATACAGGGTACATAAAGTAAGTCTTATATAGAAAGACTGACAGCCCTGTCATTGTATTATGTCTCCTGCAAGTTGCTAGGGGGTGATCTGTGTCTGGTTTATAGGGTAATTACTGACCCAACCCTGACAGAAATGCAACTTATTAGTAAATCAAACTGCAGTAGGGTTGCTTGCTCCAGAGATCTTCCTTTGACATGAACAGTTCATGCTGGTGAGCTAGATACATATCCCAGAGTCTGCCACTACTCTGTAATAAGTTTCTAGTTAAAGTAAAACAGAGCCCCTCACTGACCCTCTTCAAATGAACCTAGAGCAGTGGATGGGTGACCACAAATTCACTCCTGGGGTGGTTCCCATGTACCTCTTGGAAAGAGGAAGTCAATATTAACTACCATATACCCTTTTCTCATCAAACCACTGACAACTGGAGTAACTCAGGAGATATATGGAGTGGCTTGTAAGGGGTCTATGGCCATTATTCTAGTAACCTCCTATGAATCTATGAAATAAACAACAGAAATATAAACATATGACAAATGCATTATACAGTGCTTTCAAAGATTATTGAATAAGCTCCATCACACAATTAAAATAAGTCATGTATTATTTTCCTTAAAAAATAATCTTGCTATATTAATGAAGACGACAGAATATCAGCAGGGAGTTAAGCAGTGAAGTCCTTGGGAGCTAGTAGGTTTCGGCCCTGCTGATAGAGTGGCCATCAGATGATATTGCTTATTTTCTTCCAAATTTTGCTTTGCCAAGTACTTAAAACTGGTTATGATCAGAGACCCAATTATTATCCTCTAGTTTATGCATTTTATTTTGTTTTGTTTTGTTTTTCTGCCAGAACTGTCATGCCATCAAGAGTCCCACCTTTTCACCATTAGTTCATTAATTTCTTCAGGACAGCGGGCCCTACTTACCTGTCTGCTTATACTTATCTGGGTGGTCAGTCAAGTATCTGGGAGAGGTGCCATCATCTTTAAGAATCTGCATTTATTTTCTCACTCTGGCTCCATATCTGTGGCTGTCTTCTCACTAACCCCCAGCTGATAGTCTTCTTTGTAAAATGTAGCTTCTGCCAGAGTTACAACAGCAGAATGCTCAACATGCTACCTCCCCCAGGACAGACATTCCAATCCCCCACAACCACCATCAGGTGCCTGACCCGGTAATCAAAGTCTGATCATCTGGAGGGTTGTTAAGGATTTATCACACTGTGTCACAAGTGAGGCTATGCTTTATTTAATATTTACTCAGCCTTTGAGTTAGGTGAAATGCATGAAGATGTACTACCAAGGCTGGTCTAATGGAAGTGAAGGAGAGCGCCCATCTCTGACGGAATGATCTAAGTTCAAATAGCTGTCCAGATGTTAAAAGTCTGGTGGTGGCAGGAAGGGAAAAGCAAATGATACTCATGTAACTGCGTGTAAGACAATGAA
>NC_056727.1:682799599-682812099 GCF_019279795.1 Protopterus annectens | reverse complement strand
CTCATTTTACTGAAAGCTCATTTGGTCGAATTTCATTTGGTCGAAAATAAAATATAGCCCCTGCCCCACTACAGTGCGACCCTGGAGTGAGAATATTAATCAAGGAGGGGTGTGGGGGATGTAGCTCCCCACATTCTGCAAATAGGTTTTACTGAACATATATATCAATGTATTTTTAATGGATAAACCTTTTTATAACAGTGAATACACTACAATTATGGGGGGGCTATGCTCACCACACCCCCCATTGTGGAGGGGCTGTGGTAGTTTATTAAAACAAGTATAGCCTGAAGAAGTGACACAGGAAGCAAAGCAGTGCAGTAGTAGAGAAAATCACTCATTAATTCAGTTAAAGGTTGAAAGCAGTGAAGATGTTTCACAAAATAAAATCCCACAGTCATTTGTTTCCATACAGAGGCAGAAAGATCAGGAAACACAAACCTGAGAAGAAATTCTCAATCAGAAAGATAGACCTGGTGGATTTTATAGAAATTGATAAATATCATGATACGTATGAGAGACATGGCTGCCAAAGTCAAATACGATATGGATTGTCAAAAAATGAATATAGCAAATTAATAAAGTAATTGGACACTATAAAGAGAGATCCACATGATTATAACAGAAATTAACAAAATATATTACTGTGCATCAAAACTAATATCAGACAAGTTATTGCCAAGAAAACGTAAAGGAAACACTGACTAGAAACAATTACCAAACAGTTAAGAAAAGAAGCATCATTACTGGGAGAATAAAGAAAAGGAAATAAAAAAAAACTATTAGAAAAGTGAATGAGCTAAAAAAAATACAACATCAGTTCCAGAAACAGATCAGGATTTGAGTAACACTATCTTTAACAATACATTTAAAATCTGTCTGCAGGCTGAAAAATGTAAGAGTTACATTAAGAAATATAAAGCAAAGGTACAGAACAAACAGTTTAGGGATGACCCAAAGAAATTCTGTAGGGAGCTGGGAAAAAAAACAGCAACAGCTGAATACCTCCAAGAATCGAGGAAAGTAATGCGTTCTAGAGAAATACCTGAGGACCCAGCTGAGCAGGATATGCTTGGCTCTGACATTAAAGATACAGATAGCAATGAAATAACAACAACTAATAAAGTTACGAAAGGCTCCCAACTGGAAAATGCCAGGCCCAGATGCTGTACTTAACTTTAGTTTTCAGTAAAAACTACTTATATGTGCGCCCTGAAATGACACCAGACTACCTAACAGCGGGAAAACCATACTTATACTTAAAAGTGAACCTGCAGATCACCCTAAGAACCGTCCACTAATAACCTGTCTGCCCACAATATATAAATTATATACAGAAATTGAGACAGAGTATACAGTCACTTAGATATAAATTCACTGCCATAGAACAAAAAGAAAATAAGAGACTGATGTGGAACAAAGGATCATTTTTTGTTAAACAAGGTCATAAGGGAGACCTGTAAGAAGAGCAGGAACCTTAGTGTGTCTTGGATAGATTACAGAAAAGCATTTGATAGTGCTCCTCACTATTAGATTATAGAATGTTTACAGATGTATAAGATCCCTTACACACTGATAAATGTTATTGCAGTTACTATAAAGAAATGACAAACCACGCTGCAGCTGGACCACAAAAAAGGACAAATTGCTATCCAGGGTTTGAAAATCCAATGCAGGATATTTCAGAATGGTTCTTTGTCACCATTACAGTTTTGTCTTGATCTCGATCAATTAATCTAGCCTCAGCAGCCTAGGTCACACATTCAGTTTGACTCCAGCAAAATCACCAAGTCAAAGAATATTTCAGCTACTTTTTGCAAATGACCTAAAACTGTATAGTGCATCAGATAAACACATGGAAGTGCAGCTACAGGTTGTTAAATCCTTCTCAGGTGACATAGGAATGTTATTTAGTCTAGACAAACGTGCAAAAACAGCATCTGAAAGAGGAAAGCTGAAGACTCCAGAAATATAAAACTTGGGGAGGAATGTGATCTAAAAGGTTTGGAGCAAGAAGAAGTGTACAAGTATCTTGGAATAGATGAAGGGGTAGTGACATAACATGAAAAAATGAGCACAAAGCTCAGTAAGGAATATTTAAGAAAATTAAAATGAATAATAAAAGCTGCTCTGACATCTAGGAATTAAATTCAAGTTATACATCTGCTTGCAATTAATGTTTTAACTTACAGAATTGGACTAACTGACTGGCCACACTGATGGATAGGTTTGATAGAAAAACAGGAAAATTGCTTCATGCATATCACATGACTTACAAGAATCAGTGTTTGCCAAGATTATATATCCCTTGGTCTGAAGTAGGCATGGGCCTCCTGGAAATCGGCTGTACATATAGGTAGGTAGGATGATTATAGGATCACATACACATTTATTGACATTATCAGATCGAAACATATTGAAAGTTCTAAAACAAGAACAAAATAAGTCTAAGATGACTTCTTTGCTTAGATTAAGATTAGCCTTTAGGAAACAAATAGGTATGGAAATCCAACCAAACTTGGATAAAAATCAGGTGGCCACAGAAAGTGGAAAAAAAGAAAGAATACAAAGAAGTGCATCAGGGAAAAAAGTTGAATGGAAAGATCATAGTTATAGCAAAATGTACGGAGATCTACTGTAACAACCGCATGTTGACTAAGAACTGACATAAGAATGGCTGCAGGAAGGCGAATTTAAACCAAAAGGTGAAAGGTTAGTATTAGCAGCCCAGGATAGTGGATTACATACTAAATAGTTCACAAAATCCATAGAAAAGGTGGGAGATACAAACAAATTTAGGTTTTACAGTACAGAACAAGAAACTGTTACTCAACTTGTTGCAGGTTGTGATACACTCATGGCTGAAGATTTGTATACTGAAAGACAGAGCAATGTGGCAAGGTTCTTACACTGGAGACTTGGCATCTGAGAGACATTGGAAACACAAACCACAAAGCACTGTTGAAAAAGAAGTAATATTTACATGTGATCATCCCATACTTGCAGCTAAGAAGGGAGAAGCAAACAGACCAGACACTGTTGTTCAAGAGAAAAAGACAGAAATACCATTGATTACTGAAATGGCTACACCCAATGACTACAGTGTCTTATGAAGTGAAAGGCATTCATCTGTAAAATATCAAGACTTGCAAGCAGAAGCAACAGCAATGTGGAATCCTAGGCTAATAAACTCTCCAAACATATCTGAATATACAAAATGTCAAAGAGTGAAACAAAACGGATTTAATAAACTATGTAAAAAACTAAGCATCTGTATAAATTAAAATAAAGGCAGCTTTAAACAAGAGTGGGATAGTCACCAGGATGGTATCAGGCAGGGTTAGACTGGGGGAGGGGAGAGTGATAAAAGAATGGAGTACTTAGGTGAGTAACCTTGCCAGGGAAATAATATACATGACCACGATGGCTTCTTAGCTAAAAGATGACACTATTATGCTGCAGACTAATATGACATGGCGACTGTATGTTAGAGCATTCAGGACTAGCAAACTCTTAGGCTTTGGTTTTGGGAAAATAACTGGAACACTTTCTTGAAACAAAGTCACAATAATTCCAATGCAGTTGTAAATGGTGCTACATATCAGAGTCCAAAAGCAGACTGTTTGATATGATGTTGACATATTTTCCTTAGCAAGAGAGGGGTGATGGTCTTTGACCGGTACAGTTATGGGTAGCACTGCACATTGAATGGATGGGAAGTGCTGCACAGTCAAATATGGGTACTACTGTACAGTGACTAAATGGGGAGTACAGCACAGTGAATGGATGGGGAGCACTGCACAGTCAATTATTGGTAGTACTGTACAGTGAATGGATGGGTAGCACTGCACAGTCAATGGATGGAGAGCACTGCACAGTGAGTGGATGGGTAGCACTGCACAGTCAATGATGGATAGTACTGCACAGTGAATAGATGGATAGTGCTGCACAGTGAATGGATGGGTACACAGTCAGTGATTGGTAGTAGTGCACAGTCAATGAATGAGTAGTACTGTAGAGTGAATGGATAGGTAGAAATGTACAGTCAATGAATGGATAGCACTGCACAGTCAATGGATGGGTAGCACTGCAAAGTGAATGGATGGTTAGCACTGCACAGTGAATGTATGGATATCACTGCACAGCCAATGGATGGGTAGCACTGCACAGTGAATGGAGGGGTACCTTTAAACTGTGAATGGATGGGTAGCACTGCACCGTGAATGGATGTGTAGCACTGCACAGTCAATGGATGGATATCACTGCACAATGAATAGATGGGTAGCACTGCACAATGAATAGATGGGTAGCACTGCGCAGTGAATGGATGGGTAGCACTTCACAGTCAATGGATGGGTAGCACTGCACAGTCAATGAATTGGTAGTACTGCACAGTCAATGGATATGTAGCATTGCATAGTCAATGGATGGACAGCACTGCACAATGAATAGATGGGTAGCACTGCACAGTGAATGGATGGTTAGCACTGCACAGTAAATGAATGGATACCACCGCACAGTCAATGGATGGGTAGCACTGCACTGTCAATGGATGGGTAGCTTTATACAGTGAACGGATGGGTAGCACTGCCCAGTGAATAGATGGGTAGTACTGCACAGTGAATGGATGGGTAGCACTGCCCAGTGAATACATGGGCAGTACTGCAGAGTAAATGAAAGGGTAGCTCTGTACAGTCAATGGATGGGTAGGGGTAGCACTGTCCAGTGAATGTATGGGTAGTACTGCACAGTGAATGGATGAGTGAGGATGTGGTTATTAGGAAGCAGTATAGCACTCCTTTATCCAGTAATCACTTTTGTTATTATTTGTGAAAGTCTGACTATGTTGGAATTAGTAGGCAGAGAAACAAAGTTAGTGGGTCAAGAAGCATTAGAACAAGGTATCAAAAGAGTGGGCAAATGGAAATAACAGTCTTATTAGGTTAGATCATCGGGTTAGGGAGGTTTCTGCAAGCTGCTGTAGTGGTATATGTTATCTTCCTGTTTTATTTTTGATCTGTATTATTTTTATTACAAAAAACAGCAACACAGAGTGATTGATTAACATTTCATGTAACACACACTTTTCTGAACTTAGTAAGATAACAAATCTGAGCATTTATATTTTACATTTACAAAATATGCATTAATGTATTTCTTGTTATATTATCATATTCTGCAGTCTTCATCTGTTATGATGTAGTTCTGTAGGAAAATAGACTATCAATATATATATACAGTTATCAGTTTCCAAATATTATTAATTATAACTCCAAGGCTTTTCATGAGTACACATTAGTATATAGAGGTTTGACACATTAGTATATATATGTGTGTGTAGCTTATAATTTATGTAATTACCTTACTGGGAAGGTCTGAATGGGTCATGCAGGATCCTTTTTCAGTAGAAGTCCAGGGAGCAAAGCTCCAAAAATATATTTATTGAGAGAAGACATACAAACAGGTTGAAGTACATCCTTTCTTATTCTCTTGTTCCAGTCTTGCTCTTCATTGTATTCTTTGAAAACTATGCAGCTTTATAACTCTTCACATAAGCCTTAGGTCCGGATATCGTTTGCTAACATTGTCACTGTATATTTATGAGCTGTTTTTCATTGTTTAGCTATATGCAACTGAAATTAAAATAAACCTGAGTGGTTCCCCTCTCATCCCAGTGACATACAAAAGCCAGGATAACTCAGTTTTCTTTTGAAGTATGTCTTCACAGCTCCTGCATATCACAATCAATATATACTGCATGAACAACCTAAAATACAATCATGTTTACTCATACCAAATATATGTCCATTTAATGATTTATTTACACCAGTTCCATGCATCCTTTAATAGAATTTTAGATTCTCATAAATTTTCCTTCTTTTCTCATGTCCACACTGATCTGAATGTTCTTGGTTAACTCTCCATTTATGACCAGCTGTGCCCTTAAGTTATTAAAAACAGCAGCTATCCAGTTTTGAAACTTGGTGCCAAAGCCTGCCTCGCTCAACACTTTAAACAAAAAGTGACACTCTTCTTAATTAAAGATGCTCTTTATATCAAAGAAGATCGTTCCTGCTTGAGTCCAACTCTCTGTAAATCGCTGCTACACAAATTGTCTGAACTGCCACTAATTTTCCCTGACTGACCTCACTCCACTAACCGTATCATGAACTTTTTCAATCTCTTGGCAAAGATGCTTGCCTACATCTTTGCATTAAATTTTATCAGATATTGGTGTGTGGTTCCCTGGATAACTTTTTCCTGACCTTCTTTGGAAATGAGAAATACATTAGTGTTAGTGAAAAATTCTAGAAGAGCACTCCTTTCCCCTCCTGTATAATTTTCTTGCTTAAATATTGCAACAATGAAGAACCATTTTTTTTTTAATTCTGCCAGAATTCCATCACTCCCTCAAGCCTTGATTATTGTTTTGTTTATGTATAGTGTCTCTGAAATCTCACATAACCTATCTTCTCATCGCATTCATCATGTATGGCCTGTAATATAATTTTCACTACCCTGTTTTTGATCAAGCCCATGCTTACCTTTCCCTGGTATCACTACTGTGGCTCGACACTTACAGTGTACTGAAAAATCTCCACATTATAGTCTTAATATCTTATCTATTTGTCATCATCTCTCCTTCCTTTCCCCTCATTTCTGAATTATAATTATTTGTTCTACTTGTTTGCCTTTGACCTTTTGTGCCAGCCACTTACCTGACTTTTCCCACATACACCACCGGAAGTCCTGCCTGTTTATATTCATTGCATCCCATTACATTTGTCCCATCTGCTTATCATCCAGGTGTTCTGCCTTACAGCCTAGAACCATCTCCATTATTTTGTGCCCCTCTAAATATCGTTGCTGTGTGCCACACTGCACGGTCTCCGATTCCACCTCTGGCTTCTATATTATTTTGTACTGTCCTTTTTGCTGTTATATGAGCATGGTCTGAAAGTCACCTATCACCTATTAGCACACCATCAAAGAAGGTGGGGGGCATCTGAGTTTGGGACATAGATTCACCTTTACACCTTGACACTCTGTATACAAATCTACATTAACCCACCTCTCTCCCTCATAATCTCTGACTATTTAAACCTGCCTGTTTAAATATTTCTTTACTCTAATCATTACTCCCCTCTTTCTTCCCCTCTAACCATACTGCACCCCACCATTTTCTATTCTCTACCTGCCAGTTTCAATGTTTCCTTCCTTTTCAACTTTATTTACTATAATCATATTATTTACCCTTTAACTCTCTTCACCTTCTCCTTAATATTCTGTCTTTAATTAGATGGCACACCCCACTAATGTTCTATGATATTGTACTTATACTACCCCCTCTTGGTTTACCTACCGGCTCTCCTGGGCTAGGTCTAACAAGACCTTTGGATCCCATGTGCATCTATGCCCAGTTTCCAAGGATGAGTTGGCACTTGGGATGCTTTCTGCTGGCAGCACACATGGAGTGCTCATATGCCCCCTAAATTCAATCACTTCATTCATTAAATAACCCCCCAACAAACTGCAGCAGAATTACTAACAGCTAAGTAAAGACCCGCATACATAATATAAACATACATCCATTAGATAAACATTAGAATTACACTGACTTCCTGAAATACCTTCACATAGAGACAAACTGAGATATTAACACATACGCACCATCTAAGCTTACAATATTATAGGAGACTATCAGGCTATGATCCTAAAAGGTCTTTTTTAAGCCTAACCATGCTTTCCAGAAATACAAAAAAGGTATTGGGTCCATAAGTTGTGTGGAAGGTATATAGATTTGGACATGGCTGATCATTTACAAACTTCCTCATTGTAATACAGTCATAGGTACTAGACCAGAGGTAAATTTGCAGTTCCACATCCATTGATCCAAGTTTTGCTTGAATAAGTACAGATAAGAACTTTGTTTCATAAGGATGATGACCCTGTTCCAGATAAGGAGCAGCATCTGAGACACATATGTGTCCTTTCAGCATGTGCTATTTATGTTGAAGGCTAGGTTTAGGTCCCTGCACTGGGTTTTTCTGGTGCTATTTATTTTGCAGATATGCAACAGGTCCATTAAGGCCGGATCAGAGGATGCTTTGTAGGCCATGCATAGGTCACCTGTCAGCAACCTGTAAGAGAACATAAGGACAATGCTTTGAAGTAGTTCATTTAGGACTTGTTTTCTACACCATGTGTTCTTTTTGTGAGGAACCTCTGTGATGGCTCCAGTTGTTGCATATGACTGGTCATATACATACCAAGAGGTGCTTTGTACTGTATTATTGGTCTTATGAGGGCAGAGTGAAACAGAACAATGACATCTGTAGACCTGGATGCCATACCCCTGCTTGAAAGTTGTGCAGCATGGAATGATTTCTTACTAATGTACACACACAATGATCAAAGGCCAAGTCTACATGCATTCTCAAATCCCTGAGTACTGAATCTACTCTTAGAAGTGTATTATCAATATAGCAATTTGCAGGGTACTGAAGGATACTATTATGTTGTGAGTTTAAAACTGTGACACTGGCACCAGTTATTATTCTCTATCAAGCCCTCTTGGAAGATGTTTGTGTCTTAGAGGAATTCAATGACTGCAATTAATTTGCAATAATCTGCAAACCTGGTCAGCCAGAGACCTTTGACATTAACCTTGACTTCAGAGAAGTAGGTGTTAAAAAAGAGTGGCCACATCACTGATCCCTTAGGGACTCTGTCAGTGACTGGCCTTTTTGTGGAGGTAGACACCCCTATGTTAACTTCTTGAGTCCTATTTGTGAGTGAGTTGACTATCCAGTGGGTGACATAGGGGTTTATACCTAATTCAATGAGCTTGTCTACAATGACAGAGTAAGGACTTGTGTCAAATACTTTGGCCAGGTTGAAGTAGGCAGTGTACTCCATTTTACTTTCATCCATTGCTTTGTTGACCTTGTCAAAGAAGTTCACCACAGTGAAAAGGCATGACCTTCCCTTAAAAAAGCCAAACTAAGTTGGATCTACCATTTGCAGGTTTTCTGTGTTGTTATTTATCCTGTCCATGATAATTTTTTTCCCATGGCCTTGCATATGAGACAACTCAGTCTTATGGGTTGATAGGTTGCTGAGTGCAGGGATGGCCCACCTTTTAGTAGTGGAATAACATGTGCAGTCATCCATTCCTTTGGCATAAAGCATGCTTGAAAGCTACTACAGCACTTGTAGAGGCCCCAAAAGGTCATGTTTCATGCTATTAAGGAGGCATCATTTGATAATATCAGGCCTTATCAATACAATGTTTTTTGCCTTGCACAGTTTATTAAGGACCTGTTCCCTAGTAATAGTCAGGGGAGCTACAGTTGGTGGCATTTCTAGAGAGGTGCATGGAGGAAAAAGTGGGGTAAAATTATATGTGATGCAAATTATATATCATCTTCAGTCATTTGCCCAAGCAGCATTCACCCCATGTCATTGCCATCAGTTTTTTAAACAGATATATTATATAAAAATCCTGATAAGCATGCAGAGTAAGACAAAAAAAAAAACACATCATGGACTCATGGTTCACAAATACAGATCCACTTTAATAAAAAATAAAAAATAAAATCCAGAGTTGAACAATGAAAGCCAAAAAACACGATAAAAGCCCAACATTTTAACATGATAAGTGCTTTTGTCTCGTATTACAAAACCTTTTTCAGATATTAAGCCATTATAACCACAACTTTAAATATAAACAATTTGCCAACAGTGCCTTCATGTTAACCAAGCCTCCAAAAATTGTCCAATCCCTGAATGTGTGGAAGCACCAGTCATGGAGTACATGTTTACCACACCCCTGTTGCCAAGTCCAATCCCTTGTCACTAAAAATAACCAATCCCAAACAAAGATGAGAAAGGAAACAACCAACCACTCACCAGCCAGCATATATCCAGTCATGATATTGTTAAATGTCATTGTAACCAATCCAAAATCATATCCGTAATCGCATTGGAAATACTGTCTAAAGCAGAATGAAATTCACACAAGGTTGAAAAAGAAACACCCAGTCATATAAAAAATAATAAAAAATAATGAAACAACATTTTTTCTAGTAAAAAAGCTATCTCTGCATTGATTTAAGATGTAAAACACTGGAAAAAGAAATGGAATCATTCAAGCCTGGATAGTCGTTAGTGTTAGTCCGCAACTGCCGTAGAGTTCTCGTTTCTCTAATATCACATTCCAAGGACCACTCCTCAAGTCTTGCAATAACTGTTCAAGAACACAAAATCTGAAACAATAACCAGGCTACATTTGAATATGTTTAAACAAAGCATTCATCTCCCTGTTCATTTGAATGTCATGTAAATGCTCATAAATCCTGTCCCTTAGTTTACGCTCAGTTTTACATATATAAAAACTGGGGCAGTTCATGCAGAATACACTATCCCCTTGGACAGGCAATTAAAGCGTCCATTTATTCTGATCACCTTGGTGTTTAAACAAAGTTGCTCACACATAATAATGGAAGCACAATATTTGCAGCAACCGCACATTCTCATCCTCAAACTTTTGACTTTAATCAGGGGCCTGAATTCAAGAATACTCAAAGTTCCTGCCTCTCTTGATCATCACAAAGGCTGACCCTCTTGTGCCATAAAATGCCAGATCTTTTCAACAATATTCTTAATAGTCATGCCATTAATGTAAATGTTGTATTAAAGACATTTACATATTCATGGCCCCATCCCTGTGGTGGCTTACAGAATGTTCTGTTATATATGGGGACTGCAGTATTGTCTTGTGAAGTATTTGATACAGGATCACCCAATATAGGGGAAAAATGCCCATTTTCCTATTTATTCATGACCTCAATCATTAGATTGTCAATGAACTTGCTGGGATAACCTTGTTTTATAAACATATGTTTCAACAAAAGGCATTGACTGTACTAATGTTGTCAGTGTGTGGTACATATCCAAAGCAATGATTAAGAGAATATCATTCTAAAAATGTATTAAAATGTATCAAACTTCAGCCATCTCTTAATAATCTAGTGTTAATAACAATTAAAGGTTCTTCAGTTTCCCCAATGTAATTGAAGATTGCTCCTAAGAATTCCTCAAGGATGATAAAACAGAAGTTAAAAGGACCATGGTGCTTAAACTGCATTTATTGCATTTGTAAATAATTATTTTAATATTCAGTTTCCTCAACTATTGGTACAAATTCTACTTGGATATAATTAAATAGTTACACAAAGTGACGTTTGCCTTCACTATGAATCTGTTTTCAAAGTTAAGGGTTCATAGAGTTTGAGCCGGCAAAAGCTGATCATTTTGAGTTTTATAAATTTCTAAACAGTTTTATCCGTATAATACTCATTGGCCCGTACATTATTCAGAAACATTGGAGACATGGAGCAACTATTTGAAAATAAAAGGGAAGTTAAGCTTTTTTGTTTAATAAAATGAATTAATTAAATAAATACAATACCAGCATTTTTTAAATGTAATGTGATTTTTGAAAGCCTCTGGTATTCGGGCCGACTGAGGGCTACCCCTGGCAGGATAACCCAAGTGTGATGACTGCAACAGTGAAACACGAAGTACATCTTATCAGATAGATAATTTATTCCATATTCATTTTATTCAAGTTTGCACAAGCTGATTTAAATATGGGTGCTTTTTCTTATCCCGCGATCCATGACAATAATGATACTTATCTATAATATATCAATGAGGGCCTACATAACTGAGTATCCATGCAGAAAGTGTACTTACGTGCTTTGCCAGTGACCTGAGGTGGATTAGCTGGCTTTGAAATTTAAGTATAGTTTTCAGGAAATTTAAAAAGGAATATGTGTTTTGCTGACTATAGTTACAGAGAAGATAAGACAGAGCTAGTGTAAATGTTGATTACAATCCCAGGGACTCGTTTCATGTCAAATAAGTTCTGCTCATCTTTACCCCTAATTCAGTATGATCAGTTGACATTAATGCCACACATTGGATGCTAATCTGATAATATGTATATTTAATTTGGTAAAGTATGTCATACCTTACAGGATATGCACCAAATTATTATATAAATAATTTTAAATGTATATGAGTGGTAAAGAGTGTAGCTTCAAAGTCCTAGGAAACTATTGTCCTTCAGAACTGTAGAAAATGCAATGATTTTATATTTTTCCAATACATTTTGTCAGTATTTTTGACAGACAAAATAATCCAATTATTCTAATCAAATCCTGTATTTTTATCATCTTCCTCACCTGCTAATTACAATGTTATGTGCTCTACTGAAGAATATTCAAATTAATAATGAATGTATTGGAAAAATGCAGAGCACTTCCTTGTTTTAAGGAAACATGACTTGAGTGCTAATACTAATGTGACTTAGACAGCATCTTAAAGCTAAAAGTGGCCACCCTCTCTGCATTCCCCTAAGCTGACTCACTGATTTTCTAATGTGCAAATAATGGCTGCACATGTCGTAAACAGATCCAAGAGTACCATCTTTG